>NC_054058.1:49451692-49754723 GCF_017639655.2 Falco naumanni | reverse complement strand
TATCTTCCATCCACCATCCAAGATAATATTTCCAAGAGAATAAATTCTTAATTACAAAATGCCACTTCAAACACAACAGCCCTTTTTGTCTTTCCAAGGCAAAACCCAAAAATAGTATGGACATTAGAGAGGAGAATCACTAAGAAGTATACTCAGAATCAAGCTATGCTTTCAGTTACCAACAAAGCAAAATAAACTAACATTTTCAGATAATTCTTGAAGTATTTTTCTTCAACTTTTACCTGAATTATGCACCAAACTGTGAAGACTCACTCACTACACTCTTGTTGGAGTATTATTACACTAATTATTACACTAATAAGAGCTAGCATATCCAGTGGAAATACTGCAATCTTTGAGATATAATCCAAACAGCATTTAAATAAATAAATCCAACTATAAACCAGAACTTAGATATGACAATAAAAATAGAGTAAGTTTGGTTTTTTCTGTAATTTTCCTTTTAGTGTAACAGTACATTTACATTGCTATTAAACAAAGTCAAAAGCCCTGCATCAGAATGAAATAAAAATATATTGTTAAAACCTTTTTCTACATAGAAATTAAACTAAAAGTATCTTTAGAAGGTAACATTTCATGTTAGCTACTCCACAGAAACGGGGACAGACATTCAAAAGATCAGTATTGTCATGCTAATGTCATGAAGTTACACCATGTTAACAAAAACAATTAAATTTAGTACAATACTTGCTTTTATTAAAGAGAAACCAGTTTACACTACGTCATTAACATGGCATTTAAAAAAAAAAGTTAAATACCCTCTTGGATGGAGGAATATCACTTTCCAACATTGCACTGTGACTCACCTGAGCAGAATGCACTAGAGTAATTTGCCTCCACAAGCAGCATACTGAGGCAATTATGATCAATTTTGCAGTACCTCCTGTTTTACAGCTCCTCTGGAATGTTCTTCTTGAGGAGTCTTTTTACTAGAAATGTCACAGGGGCAATGAGAGGGGAAAAAAGTAAAATGTCCCTTGGATATTGGTCCAGTATTTGAAGCATTGATTATATTTAATTAAACTATAAAATTCTCCTTGTGCAACAACAGCATAAAACCAACCCTGCCTGCTGAAACCTTGAACAGTCAGTAGAACTCTATGAAACCAAAACACTTACTAAAATAGCTAGCTATTTTTCTGCATTAAAGGTTTGGCTCAAATCTTAGCTATAATTGAGCTGAAAGCACTAATGGTCCAGTGGTTACAGAATCAATGTCTCTCCTAAATGATAAGGCAGAAAAAGTTGCAGAACATTTACATGTAACCAAGATATTAATCTATATAATCACTCACTTCTCCATTTCCATGACAACCATTAGAGAAGAGTTTTCACCCTGAAGGAATTTTTCTTTCACAGTATTACTGGAAAGCTGTGATTGGAAAAGCATTGATTATTTGTTGCCCAGAGCACAGGAAATTCAAAGACGGGTATAACAACACTCTACCCTCAAGAGAGGCCAAGCCCACCAAGACCAGAGGGGAGAGTTAGGCAGATCCATGTAGACTGGAGTATCTAACTCCACGTGCCGTTTCACTTCTCTTCCCCCAAAAAATCCCACAGTGGAAGGAGGTCCACACAGGTCAGATTCATTTCACATGAATGAGATATCATGATGAAAAGGCAACATATTTGAAGAAATGGCAAGTGATTAAACGTAAGAAATACCTTGTACCACCTAACAGAAGACTACAGCCCCTCATTCAGAGCCCTTCTGTATTGGACCCCCGAGAGGAGAGCACTGCTGCAAGCAGCCTGCAGCCGCCCGGCCCCACGGGGATCCTGACCATCCCAGCAGTGCTCAGCCTACCCAGGGAAGTCAGGTGCCAGTCAGCCTAGAGTGAACAGCCTGAAAGAGCCAGTGTCAGCCTCACAAATAACACCATTGCCTCCACCTACGGGAACTTTTCATTCTGCCTTCACATTATTCATCAACATGGCTTCATGATTTCTGTATAATAAAAGCCTAGCTTAGCAACCTACTCTACTTTGATTGAAATACATGGGAAAAAAATCCCACTAATTTGGGAAAGATTGAAACCATGTATACTAAAGCATGTAATCATTCCAAAAAGATTATGTGACCCAAAACTATATTTAAGAGACCGTGAAACACAGCAGGGTTGGGTTTTTTTCAGTAGTCACTATATATAGGAGCTGACAAAAATAAGACAGCTTATGAAACAGAATATTTATAAGGCATAAAGTTTACTTGGCACTACTTGGGAATGACTCAGCATACTATTTACACATAGGGTATTTAAAAAAAGAAACAAAACCAAAAAAAAACCAAAACCAACCAACCGTTCTTGTAAATACACACTTTTGAGGTATTTAAAGGAGTTGAGACTTGCACAAATATTAAAGAACTGTACTTACAGGATGGAAAACTGTCATATAATATAAGCTTATTTTAAAGTAGACAACTTGTTCCTAGGAAGTTTTCCAGGAATATGCCCTATGCTCTACTATAGCAAAATGTAGATCCCACAGGCATTTTCCTTTAGGACAAACTGGCCCCAGTGCCCCTTCTCCCGGAACACCTCCCAGATTCCATCCAATCTCTTGAAAGTCTTCTCAAAGCCTCTCATAGCCAGAATTACCAGTGGGACAAAAGGTAGGTCCGAGCTACATACTGATGCCTGCCAGCACATCAAACAAGACAGGTAACTATTCTGTGTTGTTGTTCTCAGGTTAAACATTTTCCTAAGAAAATATGAAATAATCAGTCCATCAGAGACTCTACAAGAAAGGCCAGCAGATAGGACTACTTGTTAAAGCCAGTTGTGGTATTTGGATTCATGTAGAGCAGTATTTCACAAATCACTGCAGTCGGCACTCTTCCATTTTTTGAGGCAGATCAGCAGCTTTCATTATGAAACAGAAATCATGACTACAAATTGTAACAATCCTCAGACTGAAGAGGAAATGTACATGTCAATAACATGAGCTTTTAACCCATAATCCTATTATTCTATTAAA
The DNA here is from genome assembly GCF_017639655.2 of Falco naumanni. NCBI lineage: Eukaryota > Metazoa > Chordata > Aves > Falconiformes > Falconidae > Falco > Falco naumanni. Next base: position 49,751,720 of record NC_054058.1, on the reverse strand, counting down.
AAAAGAAAGCAAATTACATTATTAAGGGATCATTTTCCACAACTACTCAAAACAGCAGGACAGCTCAAAGCAAGGCATGCTATCATGCTGACATGCTCAGTGTTTTGTTAGGAAGCATGTGTACTTTAATCCCTTGTCATTTACGTGTGATAAAAAATACCAAATTTCTGTTCATTAGTGTCATGTAACCTCTACAAAACTACTGCTATATGTGACTTCAGTAACTGATGTAACTTCTAGCTTAACACTATGACAAAATAATAATTTTCTAGCAAGCATGAAGTGATAACTCAGATACAAAAACATACATTTAAACATAGTAGTTGCAGTCAATAAATACTACCCCTACTTATTATAGGTACTTATCTACCAAATAATGCAATCACCAAAAATCTCTTGTCATGCAGTTCACCTGGTTGTGAAGGTCAGCATATCTGGAAGTTGCATCCACAGCAGTAAACAAAATAAAAAATAAATAAAAAAATAAACAAATAAAGAAAACCAACTAAAAGAATACAAAACAACATTGCTTCTCCATTGCCTTGGATTGGTTGAGAACAGGTAAATTAAGTTATCTGTGTTTGTTTGCTCTCCGTGCTGAAATAAAGGATTAGCAGTATGCAGATGAGGGTTTTTTTCACCTTCAAATTCCCACACCCCTCCTTTTTTTTTCCCTACTGGAACAAGCTTCCATAAGATCACTTTGGATGATCTTAGGTTTATATATCTTTGGATTTATGTGATGGGTTGACCCTGGCTGAATGCCAGGTGCCCACCAAAGCTGCTCTATCCCTCCCCTCCTCAGCAGGACAGGGAAAATATAACAAAAGGCTCGTTGGTCAAGACAGGACAGGGAGCTTACTCACCAATTACCATCACAGGCAAACAGACTCAACTTAGGGAAAAATTAATTTAATTTACTACCAAATAAATGAGAAATAAAATGACCTCTTAAAAACACTTTCCCCCCACTCTCCCTTCTTTCCAGGCTCAACTTCACTCCCCATTTTCTCTACCTTCTCCCCTCCCAGCAGCGCAGAGGGATGGGGAATGGGGGTTGCGATCACATACTGTTCATCACGTGTTGTCTCTGCTATTCCTTCCTCCTCAGGCGCAGGGCTCCTCACACTCTTCCTCTGCTCCAGTGTGGGGTCCCTCTCACATGAGACAGTCCTCTGTGATCTCCAACTTGAGTCCTTCCCACGGGCTGCAGCTCTTCACAAACCGCTCCAGCCTGGGTCTATCCCTCCCCTCCTCAACCAGACAAGGGAGAGAAAATGTAACAAAAGGCTCGTGGGTCAAGATAAGGACAGGGAGATCACTCAGCAATTACCTTCACGGCCAAAACAGACTCGACTTGGGGAAATTAGTTTAACTTGTTACCATTCAAATCAGAAAAAACACTCATCCCACCCATGCCTTCTTCACAGCTTAACTTCTCTATGTCCTCCTCCCACTGATCAGCGCAGGGGAATGGGGAATGGAGGTTACATTCAGTTCATCCCATGTTTCTGCTGCTTCTTCCTCCTCACACTCTGCCCGGCTCCAGCCCGGGGTCCCCCCCCACGGGGCGCAGCCCTTCAGGCACAGACGGCTCCAGCCTGGGTCCCCCGCGGGGTCACCAGCCCGGCCAGCAAACCTGCCCCAGCCCGGGCTCCTCTCCCCACGGGGACACAGGCCCTGCCAGGACCCTGCCCCAGCACGGGCTGCCCACGGGGTCACAGCCCCCTTCGGGCACCCCCTGCTGCGGCGTGGGGTCCCCAGGGGCTGCAGGTGGGGATCTGCCCCACCGTTACCCTCCATGGGCTGAGGGGCACAGCCTGCCTCACCAGGGGCTTCCCCAGGGGCTGCCGGGGAACCTCTGCTCCGGGCCTGGAGCCCCCCCTGCCCCTCCGTCTGCACCGGCCTGGGGGGCTGCAGGGACGCTCCGCTCACACAGCCTCACGGCTCTCGCCTGCTGCAGTTGCTGTTGCACAGCAATGCTTTCCCCTTCTCATATACATTATCCCAGCAGCGCTACCACTGTCACTGATGGGCTTGCCCTTGGCCAGTGGTGGGTCCATCTTGGAGCTAACTGGCACTTGCTCCACTGGACATGGGGGAAGTTTCTGGCATCTTCTCACCGAAGCCACCCCTGTAGCCCCTGTTACCAAAACCTTGCCACGCAAACCGTAGAGTTTAGTACTAGATGACAATGTACTTTGATGAAAACACATCTGTTTATTTGACATGACTGCTACCTGCATCAGCAAATGGACAATGTCAAATTAAAATACTTAAAAGTTCTCAATTGTAAAAACTGGAATGACTGAAAATTTAAAATCTTTAATAATACATATTCACATTTATCACAAATGAGCAGACATATGATTAGCATATTTTATTCACCTACAAATTTAGTATGTGAAAGCATATTTTTTAAATATTCTCCTGCTCATCTTTTCCTTACACCTTTGTCTTTCAAAGTGAAAAAGAAACATTAAACTACCACTATAACAAAGATGGGAATATATTATTTTTCAGTCAACTAATTTTTATAAATGTTTCATTTCACGATTTTATGGTACTTCTTGCTAAATCCCAGAGGAACCCAAAACAATGTCTATAAACAGAATTTGCCAGCACTCAGGACAGAAATATATTTCTAAGGAGCTGAAATAATGTCAAACCTATTTCCTCCCCTTTCATTAAAAAACACAGGTTGAATAAATTCCCAGACCTTCCATGTAAATACTTAAAAGGAATGTAAAATTTGAAGTAAAATATTTTAATAACACTACCATGTATCCATTTTGATTCAATGGGAGATGTTTTGTGCCTTGGGACTTGTAGACTCTTGGCTGTTCAGATGGCTCACTCAAATTTATTTCTATCAACAAAAATAATTTAAGCATTCCAGGATGGGGTTTTTGTTTTTTAAGAGATATCTAACTGAGAAGCAAAAGGATGTTTTTAATTAAATGATGTAATAAGTGACAGGTATTTTAAGTGATTTCTAATGCATTCTTCCTAGAATTTACCAAGTCATTAAAAACATGATCTCTTTCAAAAAGTAAATTCTTCAAAGACAAATAAACTACAATCAATTACCAATCTATACAGGAAAAAATAGTCAAGGGCAAACCACACTTCCGTTTTGACTAGAATCATACACAAATTCAAATTGAAACATCATCATCATCTCTTTTCTTACTAAATCCAATCATAAAAATATTTAATCCATGACCTGCCAAACTCCACCTCATGACAGTATCAGCACCAGCAAATGATGCCCTGAGGTTTCAATATGCATTGACTTTTCTATTACTCCATTTAGTGACAATCTCAAAAACCGAACATAAAACATGACCTATTTCTTCCATCTTCCAGTTTTCATTTACTGCCTCTAGTGATAACCAGAAGACTTGTCTCCAGAGTCCACATCAGCATCTGAATCTGAGAGGGAAAAGTGAACATAATCCCCAACTCTCAGTCAAAGCTGAAAACTAGTCCCTGAGAAAAGAACATCCTTGCACATATTGCACAGGACAACCACCTGCACGAATGTGTCAATAGAGAATGCTCTTGTTTGAACAGCTACCAAAATCCCAGAACAGAACACAAAACTTATTCAAAATTAAACAATAGTGAATATTCTAAAACTACCAACCTATTGCATTACATAAAAAAATCCAACAAACCAAAAAAACCAACCAAACCCCCAAACCAGCATTACTTTTAAAACTGAAATAGATCTTGTCATCAAGCAATTACATTCAGTAGAGTTCTTCCTCCTTTGCATCTATGATAATTATTCAAACTTTATTCTATTTTTTGACTGTGCTTACATCTTTCAATACCTTTAAGTACTGGACAAAGGGAAAAAATTAGGACTAAAATACAGTACATATCAAGAAAAATAGCATGCTCACAACCCTCAATCCAAACATCTAAGGGTGTTACTTGGAATGTCACTCATAAGAGGACGAGAAACACTATCATGAACCATGGGTTGAGAGGAGATAAAACACTGTGCCCAGAAAAATAACAAATACAAGCACTGTCTTTGGGGGATTATCTGGTGAGACCCTGCATGTCTGTGAGCTAAACTAAGCTACAGAGGCAAATGAAAGGAGATAAATTAAACTGGAAAATAGTTTAAGAGAATTTGCTTTTAAAGGACCATTGAGATTTGCACTGTTCTGATAGTAGTTGTGGGGTCAGCATGTTCTTCCCAATTCTCCTCAAAGTCTTTTCTTTCTTCCAGCCAAGGACTCACAGTTCTTCCAAATTACACAGTGCAATCAGGTACTTCCATTAAAATATGTCAAACACATTAAACTGCAAGGAGGTTGGCATTTTGAGAAAAGAGATTGGCATGGTTGAGCCTGTTCACATTAAAAAAAAATAAATTTGACACTCAAAAGCAGATAAAAAATAGCCCACTACAGGCTGACACTTCCTCTTCTGCTGCTGCTCCTCATTTGAAGTATTACACTGAGTAACTGACCACTCCAAGAGTTTAGAAATCCTGTCCTAAGTCACCACTGTTTAATAAATCAAAGATAATTTTAAGAAGAATATTTTTACTTTTTAAGTATGAGACAACAACTTCTACATTTTTCAGGAGCTCATCTACTAAGAAAAAAAATAATCATTCTCTGCTACTTCTCAAAATTAATATATCGCCTCTATGGCAAGCAACAGATGAAATCATTTGCGATATCATTCAATATATATGAAATATATTCATATATTTCAATATTCAAACAAACTCAGAGCCATGAAATAGGTATGCAAACCTATGTTGAAAATGCTAAACTTCTTCCACCCCAAACCCTACTTGTTCGTAAACAACGCATTCAATTCTATTCCAAATGAACAAATAATCTGAGTATGTACTTTAAAAATACAGCACTATATCTCTTTATAAATTAGATTTCTGCTATTTTATAATAGCAAAAATCAGAACAAAAATCTTTAGGATTAATAACTCGTATGAAAACAGTTAGAAGCAAGCAGAATGACTACACTAAAATGAGGAATTGCATTATCATCAATTGAAGCTGAAAAACACTGCAAAACTATCAAAAAATTAAATCTACCAAAACCCCTCCTCCCTCCCTGCTCCCAAATATTCAGCAGGATGTGTACACATCAATCAATAAAGTTTAGGTGAACACAGGTAATACCTGGTATCTGACAGCCACTGATTTTTTACTTGACTGTCGTCACTAAGCAATAACAATATAAAAATGGTTGAAATACTTTAAATCTTGGCCTTTACTCTATTTTAAATCGATGTTATTTTAACTATTTAGGGAGCCAAGAACTGTTACATAAGTAGCTATCACTAAACGACAACAGCCTTTTGTTTTTATTACTATCACAGTAGCCTTAGTTAATCATTGTTTACATGGCTTTTTGGTAGCCTATAAAATAACAAACCTAATTTTCACTTAATACAAACTGAAGTATTCAAAAATTTATACATAACATGTCAATGTTAATAGCGATGACAAAGTCAAATTGTTTGGTTACATTACCATAATAATTCAGAACAAAAATGGAAACAAAAGACAGACACAGATACTAATTTCCTGTGAGAGCACAGGTTTTAGTTAATTTTAATTAAAATTAACTGTCTAATTTACTTGCAGGTTCTTAGAAAATTATCTCAAGATTCAGAGTTATAAATATGCTATTAAAAATACACCTTAGTGATACCTAAATAATCTGAATTAGATCTTTTTAAGAATGAATAAAATTCACAATTCATTGTAGAGTTACGAAGTATGGAATACCTCCATAATTAGTGAGCTATTCATCACATAAAATTGACAACCCCATATAGTGAAACTATCAAGTGAACATGCTGCAGCCAATATGCTCGAAGGTACATATCAGAGCCAAATGAAATATTCAGGTAATTAAGAATCTTGAACTGAAATAAAAACATTGCTCCACGTTGCAATTGGTATCAAAAGGATATACGAGTTGCTAAGCACCCACAGACACCAAAAAGCAGAGGAATAACTTACCTGACATACAATGGTAAAGTGAACTAGCTTGATGTCTAACACTCACATGAGATTCCAATTTAGAAAAAAAATACCTTCTTCAATTATATTGTTATTTCATTTGCAGCCAAATCAACATATGAAACAGAGCAAGTGAAATGGCTTTTGCATAGCAATAAACTTAATTTCATTCTTGTTCTATATATCTATCCATGGAAAGCCATAGGGTATTACATGAGAAAATTCAGAGATCATCTGATGGCATATGGCCATTACAAGTTGTATATAATCTAATGCCAACATTGTCTAAGAATCTACAGGGGTACCTGGAGTGACCTTCAAGCAGCTAAGACAGTAGGTTATAAGGGAATCCTCATAGGAGAGGGTTCATATATTGTTCAGGCATGTAAAAACATAAAATATGAAAATAATTTTATGTAGTAAAAGCAGTTGATAGGACAGTATTGAATAGCATTGACAGAACAGTAATTTAGTGCTTTTACATTTCTAGGTCAGATCTTTTCATCTTACTTGCAGTGAACAAATAGTACTTTGAGAGCTGTCCAATTAATAGCAGCTAAAAAGCTGAATTAATCTACTCTTTTGTGAACAAAATAAGATGTTACGTAAATTACTTCTCATCTTCGAAGTTCTCTGCACATATAGCTCATTAAAATCAGTTTTATGTCAGTGCCACTCCCCTGACGTCAGCTAAATTATTCCCAATGCATACTTCCACATGTGTAATTAATGTCGAACCTAATAACCAGCTAATCACAGCGGAAATTCATAATGCTTCCTTCTATTTCTTTCTAAGAAAACAGACCTGCACAGGGTGCAATGTACCTTAAAGTTACAGTAAACCACTAGATTTAACTTCTTTCCATTTTCACCATCAACTGTAAAGTTTCACGGTAACACAAGCTTCAATAAAAGAACTCTGAATTGCAAAACTTTGGTAAAATGGAACAAAAACTATTAATATTTGTGATTGAGAAAGGGGAAGGGCAATCTTGAAATAAAGACGACTACTTCTGCAGAAGTAGTTTACTTAGTTATAATAACACATTTGCCATTGGAGTTGTATTAAAAAAGTTAGATAAAATTGTCATGAAATGCATTTGATGTAACACATTTTTCGTTACTGGTTTTATAAGAATTGGAAAATGGTATTGAACCTGGTCCCAGTGGAACAAACAACAAAAGCTCCATAAAAGTACATAGTATATAGTACATAGAATAATAAAAGAAAATTCAAAATTCCAATTGTAAAACTAAGATTGAAAGAAAGTTGAGAAAAATGTTTCACAGGTCGATGACTTCCCATTGCAGTTTCATGCTGAAATACCAGTTGTCCAAGAGTTGTGTTGTCATAAAAGCCTTGTTGCTGGGAGTTTCTGTAAATGGATGCTACAGGTGTGGATGAGTAACAGTCACCAGGAAGCAGCAGGCTAGAAAAAGCAAATGTACATGCAACAAGGGTATAAAAATCTACCAAACACTAACAAGCTCTGGAGATTTTTCACCCTATTGCATCTTCAAGAAATGAAAGACGCCCAGCCTGCCAAGCATGCACAAGGCCATTGGGCCATACCAGCGCCAACGAAGGGCTGTGCAGCTCGGACCACATCTGAGGTGGCAGCGGCAGCTGTGCGCCGTCACGGGCACGAGGACTGCATGTGCTGCTGAGGGAACAAAGGACCCTGCAAGGGACTCTCGAGGAGCCAAGGGACCCCACAGGGGACTATCTGCACATCTGCCTAGAAGCCACTGTCACGCCAGTGCAGCTCTCCGCAGTGAGCAGCTGGGCTGGCCTCCATCTGGGTGACTGAGTGACTGCGTGTGCGGCCGTGTCTGTGTGATAGCGCGTACCTGGGGCTGTGAGAACAGTGGGAGGGAACAAGCAAAGGTACTGAGCAAATAGTTACCTGCTTTTAATAACAGCTTGATTCTATTTATAATAAAAGTTTAATTAATAAAGGTTGTTCTAATAAATTTTCATTGGGACCTCTCTCTCCCTGACTTGCCCCCCTATGAGGGTAAAGAAAACTTACAAGCATGTTTGGATGCTCTCAAAGAGATCAGGACCCAGTCTCCTACACACCCTGACATGCATTACAATACCTGGAGAATAATGTATTTTTTTTCACCATGTTTTGTTCTTTATACAATTTGTCTCCGAAAATATAGTCAAATAAATGTTTTATTATGACTTACTAAGAAGAAAAGGTACTACCAACTCCATGACATTATCAGCTCAGATCTTGTATCTGATGGATGAAGGGACTCCTCTAGGCTTACAGAATGCCAGATTTCTGTGAATTTTGTAATTCTGACTTGAAGTGCACTGTGATTTGTACCCATACTCACTGCCAAAAAATTCAGTAACTGTTAGAAGCAAAACACAATTTTAAATGTCTTTCAGCCGTAATTTCCTACAAAAGAACCCACTTTTAATGCCACTGATGCACCATTTAAAAAAATAAAACCAAACAAACAGAAAACCCAAACCAATATAAATCATATTACATAAGCCTCATTGCTAAATCATTTGTGAAGTCTGAAATGGCAATACTCCTAAAAAAGTACTGTATTGACAAATACAATTCTTATGTAATTAACAAGCTTCAAACGACATTAAAATACAACTGTGCTATACAAGTATATTTATAAAGCTAGCTGTATAAAATGTAAACAAAATAAATTGCATAATTGCTGTATCAATGTTTGATAAAAGTGGGGGTGTCTTCTTTCAGATGAATAAGCCTATGATTTTCTGACTCAAAGTAACAAGAGTAATATAAACTTAAGACGAAGGAATAAAGTATCAACACTGAAGGTGTATAAAGTTAGAACACAAGACCCACATCAAGTCAGAGAATGTTACAAAGAGAATCTAGCATTTGCTGATACCATTTTCAAGGTGAATCCTTTCCAGTCTGCAACATACATAATTACATTGGTTTAAACAGAAAGACTGAAGTTGTATTTTATTGGAAATTGCTAAATGGTTTCAAGTATAAATAATATATAAAGAACAGTTTATCCATCTGTCCTAAAAATCATACATTTCTTGAAAGAAAATTTATTGTACCATGAATTTAAAGGAGGAGATAGGGTGTTCAAAGAGGAAGACACCAAGATGCTCCCGCATTTTCCACACATGCCTTAATGTTTTTAACTGTACCATTTTACTTTCCAGTCTTTCATCAGGTTTCTATACCTGTTTAATGGACCTTATTATTGCTATTCATACAACGTATGTTTATACAGCAGTTTGATTATGAGTGACACAAAGAAGTGCTGCTTCAATGAAAATTAATTTATAAGCATATTCCTAACAAATCATCTTAACAATAGAAATCACTTGCCACAGAATCTCAGGATAATATTTTCTCCTCTAATTTGCAGAAAGGTAACTTCTCTTCCTCATTTTCCAGTAAGCTGGTAGAAAAAAGAAGGAGCAAAGAATCATCTTTTCCGATGCACAGTATGGAAACGTTATTTTTAATGGAAGGAAAAAAGAAGCCATTCTCTGTATAACTGCAAACTGACAACTTTATTTTTCATTGTACAGGATTGCCTTCTGCCACTCATTTCACACAGGTACCCCTAAAGTTTTTCCCAACTGGCACCCACTTTAACTTCCAAACATTCTTTGACTGGTTTTCAAAAATACTGGTGAGACTGAGCTGTCAACTCAGTTGGTTCAGCAAAAATGCAAGCCATTCCAAAGACAAGTACTTCCTCATGCTGCCTACATGTATGCACTCTTTCTTTCAGAAAATTGAATAATGGCTTATTTTCTCTGGAAAAGGAAAAGAAAAAGAACTTGTCTTAAAAAGACTATTGTAGCATAAGAGAAGGAAGCAATTTCCTTACCCAACTTCTATGCCAATTACCAAGCTGTGTAGCTTACAGCTCTCACTTACTGGAAGCTAGCACCTGCCAACTGTCACTAGACCAACAGAGAAAAAAGAGACACAGTAATGTTTATATACACTTCTGCAGTCAGAATTAACAAGAAAAACCCCACTATTTGCAACGGTCTACCAAACCATCAGAGAATATTTCTAAAAGTCTGCCACAAATATTTCTGCTTTTATATCACGCTGAACTGAGAAAACACTTAAACTCAAAGCTCTGGATGAGCAATTTAAGAAACTGATATATAAATGACTCCTTCATAGCTTTCAGCTGTCTTCTAAGGCAGCCTTCTAGGTCCGACTAACTGAAAAACAAGAATACAGATGTTTCTACTTATCTACATGCAAAACTGCAACTAAAAAGCTCATCTTTGTAAGTGTCCCTATATTCATACAAACTAAGTGAAATATAAATTAATTGACAGACTATGATTCCTCCCTCAGAAAAGGTCAAATTATATACAGTAAGTCACAGATGCATGCAAAAATGTATGTAGTATGCCAAATAAGAAAGATTATTATTATTTGGAAACACATACAATGTACAGTATAGGAAGAGCAATAAATTGTTTAAAATATCACAGCAACAACTGAACTACAAATACTTAGAAAACAGGGAGTTTTGAGCATGCAGAAGAGACAGCTTTTAACAAAAAACACAATCCATAGTTTGAGGATATTCAATCATCAAGCAGGTTTTTTTAATTCCTTGGTTTGAATTAAAGTTTCAGATTATTCTCTATTAAATCTTCACATAATGATTAAAAATAATAATCCTTCTATATTAATTTGCATATGTGATTTGATTATATGCTCCTGTACTTAATACAGGAAAGTATGTCTTTATCTGGTATCACAGTCTTCATTTATCTTTACTTTGTTAGATAATTCAAGAGACAGTGGGCTTATGGTTCAAATTATGAATTAGGTATTAGGTTTACATATTATGACCTGGGATCAGTTGAAGTCCATAATCTTCGCCTGACAAGCCTTCTGAGAGGCTGCTGTTCTGAAGTTACCATCTAATTAAGAGCAAACATGTTCACAGACTGATTGGACCTCCAATTCTTGGGTGCCTTTCACAAGAACAAAGTCTGAAAGACAACTAAACTACCTCTAAGCAGACACATAATTTCACAAGTAATTATGTTCCAGATTAGAAGAATCTTGAAGAACCTAACATGGCAACTACAGGACGTAAGAACTGGCTAAACTCCTACTGCTGGCTGAAATCTGCCTCAGATTACTCTGGTTTTGAGACAGAGTTTGTACATTTATGTGCAGTTCTAATCCAGAATAGGGCAAAATCAGACCATTTACTTTTAAATCATTGATGTGAATTTAAGATCATGCAGACAAGACAACTTCAGTCTGAAGTACAGAACAGGCTAGGCAAATTAAGAAATGTGTGTTGGCACTTGTTATCTATTACCTCCTCTGACTCAGCTTCTCATCACTCCAATTAACTCCACTCCAATGTGATGTTTGTATCTCCTAGAATTGAGACCAAGTTTACCCAAGGGGTTCTCCCCAGGCCATCAAGAGAACTTCCAGGGAAGAGAACCACCCAAATTGATAGCCAGGTTTACAAGTGTTAATGGGCCATGACTTCAGAGACAAGCATGAACACAAACAATACTAATATATCCAGCAATAGAAAATTTTGGGTTTTTCCAAGATTCAATAGCCTTTGAAAATATTACCCAAATGCACACACTGACGCTTTTTCATATCTACTTTTCCCAGGAAAAGATCCCATGGATCAGGAACAGAGGTCAGAACAAGAAAAAAACAAAACAAAACAAAAGAACCCAAACTGTAGATTAACAGACGTAAAGCCACAAATAAAAATACACTTTTTATGTAAGTGCTTACCAACATCCTGAAGGACTGTTTGGAAGTATGACTGTCTCCAAACACCTAAACCTGTTATTCTATACTATGGCTAACATCTTCAGCCAGAGAGTGCTCAGCCCAGCCCAAAACTTGCATCTGGACAATACAGGTTAAAGGCCTAATGCTAAGAGCTAATAAAAACTTCTCTCATTTAAATCCACCTATATTTAACTCTGAAAAGCCCTTGATGAATTTTGTGGTCTGACAAAACTTTCAGGTAAGTAAGTCAACATGACAAGCAAAAAATTATTGGGAATGTGTATTTAACCACAGATTCTCCTGAGCAGGCAAGAATTAGCCCCTGTGCTCTCTGGAATGATGACCTGTGTTTTATGAAGCTGAACTGGAATCACCCTGCCAGTAAATGAGTATTTCCAAAACGTAGTTTATTAGCTATACAAGTAACTGTATTTCCCTTAGAATTATTTTGTTATTTTAGATTACAATGTCTTCAAGTCAAACTACCAAATTAACTGCTCTTTGGCTGCTTCCACATCCCATTAAATAGCACAGTATCTAGCTTGTACCCACACAGTAGATGTTTTTCCCCTCTTATAAAAAGAGATTTGGTATCTAAAGAAAAGCGCAATACCTCATTAACCATGAAAATCCTTGAAAAAAAGGCCAAGAATATTTTAAATGTTTGGAGTGCTTTAGTTTAGACAGTGACAAACAAGTATCAAAATAGTTCTACCTACAAGTATGCTGACCTGAGCAAGGGGCTGTCTACAGACAGGTGCTGAACTGCTGAATTAAAAATTGCATTTCAAGGTGCTCCATATCCTCCACTGTACTTATATTAATACACCAGTTTTTCTTCAAGCTGTTCTGCAAAGAATTTCTGAAAGTTGATTTAGTTCTGTAACATAAATACTGCAGGTGCTTTGACAGTACTAAATAATAACACAACAGTAAATTGTGACCTGTTCTCATTGGTTTATGTGCTAGATTAGAATTTTTTTTGACAGTGGCAAAAAAGGCACATATATTCCTTTCACATTTTCCTTTCTTCTCTTATCACACCAGTACCAGGAAATGCTAGCATAAATGAGGAAAAAAGTGCTCGGTGACTGGTGGGTTTGGTGTTTTTTTTTAAAAAAAAACAAAACCGAAAAAGCCACACACATGGGAAACCTTAGTGACTATTTGTAAGATTTACCTAATCACTTTCAGTTAGCAACATTGACAAGCATAACATCAGCTAAAAAAAATAGTCAGTAGGCCACAAAAGCTTCCTACATTAATGTAAATAAAATTGACGCAATACATAAGTATATGGTAATACACTAAAGTATGGCTCTTTCACAGTTGTCCTAGTTTAAAAGAAAAACAAACAATCCTAAACCTCTGTGCTTCCTTCCAGTATATGCATAGGCAAGGTCTGAATTATATGAAGCTGCTCTAATTTCAGATACAAACATCACATTGGAGTGGAGTTAATCACACTGAAGAAAAAAAAAAAAAAAAGGTCTTTATATCTTTGGAACGCTTCAAATAAGATCTCACAGAAATGAGACAAAACAGGTTTTATGGTTCAGCCACATTTAAGACCGGGTCAGCTGGTCCATAGAGAACCCACAGAATGTATTACAATAAAAGAATGTGAGGGGAAATGGGAACAGCTGTGCTTTATTACAAACCTGGGGCTGTTTTAACTACAAAACTTTCTTTATGCCTTTAAGTTTCTGTAGGACTCCACCATTATAAGCAGCAGATTCAAACATCCTATTTCCACAACAAAATACTTGGTTTAGTCAGATTTATCTTATTCTGTATCTCACCTATACATCTAAGTGCAAACTACTCTTTCTTCTCAGGCGTACTGCTTTCCTTTATGCCCCAAAATCACCTTTTGTAATCACACAGCCTAATAGTAAATGAACCAGCAAATTGCTGGTAATGAAAATGCAATCAAGTCTTTTTCATTCAAAACCCTTTAGTCATCTGAAGTATACTTAGCTAATAAAACACTGATCACCATCACATGAAAAATAAAAAGCAATTCAATGTTTTTAAAACAATTATCCACTTCACTATCCCAGAGGGAGAGTTTACACTTGTTTTGCTCCTGATTCATATTCAATACGATTTTTCCAAGAAGAAAGAGGGAGAAATACTTCAGTTTGAGAAAATCCCTCAAGTAATGACTCTGGTTTTTTTGCACATATTGGTGGAAGGTCCCCAGACGAATAAAAAGCATTCATTACCAAGTAAGTATACTTTCTTTTTCTTGTTAATTCCATTAATACAATGTAAGTAACTCAAAGTACTGTTTATAGACATTTTAATAATGCAGTTAGTAACTTCTAAACTACTTTCTTAAAAATCACCCTACCTGACATTATTTACTTCACTTTCCTTTCATCATTTTTGGGGTATTTATTAGAATCATCATTTTTGGGGTATTTATTAGAAATAATTTTCTTCTGCAGTCCACTATCTTCAGAAAAATAGAAGTGCATTGGGGAAGGAAAAAAACCCAAAATGACCATACATATAGATATGTTTGTGTACGTATACAAATACACGTTAATGTAATGGTGACTGGATGCAGCCAGATCAATGTGTCAGATGAGACAGTTATATATTTTTTCTGTTATGCACTTTTAAAATAATTTTCATTAGGTTTTATCTGAGGGATAAGCCTTTTCTTCTACACTAACTAAAAAAACAACACAAAAACCACACCAAAAAACCAAAACCAAAGTATTCATCTGACAAGACCTAATGCAAAACTGAAATGGAAGATGTTTAAACAACAAAGTAGAACTGAGCTGTATCACCTATCACCCCAGTTCTTAGAACAGAAGTCAGCATTGGCACTATTCCACTAGTTATTCTTTAGGGGTTTTGGGGTTTGGTGTTGGTTTTTTTTTTTTTGCAATAGCTGGCGCAGGTTTTATGTGTTGTAACAATCAAAAAGAAATTCCTACTTTTTTTTTAAGCTCAGGTTAAATTCCATGTTAATCAGTCTTTAGTTTGTGACTTTCAAAAACAACATATTATGGTCAAGCTCTAGACTAATTTTGCAATTGTGATGGCCTGCTTATGCCTTTTCCAGGGATATCATTGCCACACCTAGTGTGACAGAACTGGATACTTTTTCATAACATTAATATGTAAAAAAATTTTGAAAAATTACAGGGCCAGTAAAAGTCAGTAAGAAAAGGTTTAATAAAAATCAAGAGCAAAGAGAGTTCAGGAAGTGACAAGAAGGGGGAAAAGGAGCATTTCAGAATGCCTGGCTTCATAAGATCTATTTCAACAGCAGCTGGCATCCCTTGGAGCTCCTTTATAATGAAAATCTGAAGTGGAAACTGTTCAATATTCCAAAGTTCATTTTTATAAAAGAACTAAACTGGAGACAGCTGATGAAAGGAGAGCTGAGCTTCTGGCAATAGTACAAAAGATTGATGGCCTTTTTCTTCAGAAGAAATACAGAAAACAAAAAATGTATATGTCTAGCTGCTCTTTTTCATTTATCTTAATCCTTATTCTTTTTGCTTTGCTCAAACATGTTCATAGTGAAAAAATGCAATACTTTTTGCTAAAGTACTACTAGCAACTTTCTAACTTCTAGAAACAGCAAGTCTTATCAAAAGGTAACTTACCCTACTAGGCACTTTTAGAAATTTGCTAATAATGGTTCGTAAAGGAAAATACAGGTTTGATTTTCAATGTATCAAGACATTTAATTTCTTTTCAACTTCATTTTAGGTCTTACCAGTGAGTAGTTGGCAAGACAACTGACTGCCTTTATCAAAACAAAGTCAGCTTTATTTCAAGTTTCAAAGAGAGCACACTGGCTGGTAATCCAGTTAACTAGAAGGAAGTCTTCATTAAGAAATATTTAATGTATCAGGCTCCTTCTCTTTTCTCATGCAAGAAACATAACAAGTTATTTTATTTCTCCTAAGCTGTGGCGAGGCTTGAACATGAAAAGCCTGAAGAACAGACATAGTGAAAAACAAAACCATACATGAAAGGTGAATTTATTACATTCATAAAATCAAGATAGTTTAAAAAAAATATATGTTTTCATCACTGCATGACATATTACTTGAATTATAAGCAGGCACTCAAAACACTCATTGGGTTTACAGAACAGAGAAGTTTAAAGTGACATGGACTTCTTTCCCAGCTGTGGTAAATCCGAAATTCTCCACCTCACTGCAGCTGATGTGTTAGAACCAGTACCTCCTGTTGTCCCATCCCTCTGCTTGAAACAAGGCATCTAGTTATCTCCCTCATTCAGCAAGCACTGATCATTCCTAGAAAGGTAAGTACCTTAAGTATGTTCATGATCAGCCTGTTCCACTTACCAACATTCAATGTTTGTTTTAAATATTTACATTCAGATTGTGTGAGAGATTTTGTTTTTAAAATGTTTCACAATATAAAACAGCTGTTCTAATAAAAGGGACCGTTTCTTCTGAAGAAACTGAAGAGCTATCATTACTTCAGTGCTACAGCTCGCTGCAACATACCAATGTTAACTGACCAAGCTACTGAATCTTGTTATTATCTCCCATAAAACAGACCTATAATATAACATCAAGCCTACCTAATGCACACAGCAAATCTAGCAGTGCATTTAAATACAGTTACTAATGCAAACTAAAAAGGGAATTCAGTCTGTAACATTAAATATTTCCTTCAGACACTAAACATTTTGCCTGTTGGCAAAGCTATCCTTCCCCTTTCAGAAAGTACTGTTCAGACTGTATATTGACGCTTCCCCCTTATAGAAAATTACAGGATAACTTCATAGGATAATTCATGTTGTAAGGGATCTCAGGAGGTTTCTAGCCCAGCCTCTTGCTCCAAGCAGGGTCAGCTAAGACACTGGATGACATTGCTGGGGGCTTTATCCATTTGAGTCTTGAAAACTTCCAAGGAAGAAATCTGCACAACTTCTCTGAGTAATCTGTTCCAATGCTTGACTGAATATACCAACAACTTTCCTTGGTTTTTACAAACAAATTAAATTTAGAAGTTATTAAGCTGAACTGCATAACTCAGATTTTATAGATAAGAAAAACAATTCCATGCAGAAACTAATACAGCAGTTAATTCAAATACATGCCTAACAATTTTGAGTACTGGCTTGACCAGGAACCAGCATAACCATAGAGTTATGCTTGCGTTCAACTATTAGCTAAACTGGGAAAAATTGAATTGCCTATGATAAAGCAGGATGTTTCTAATAAAGCTATAAAAAGAACACCCATCTCATGACTAAATCATTATCTCTATGCTACAAGTTAACTCCTTTGCATGGGAACAACACATAACCTAGCCACTATGTGTCAATTATAAAGTATTACATAAATACAAGCCAAGTACTTGCCAAATACGCATCTTTGTATTTCTCCATTTCAACACTGCACTGGTAATATGAGCTTTTAAGAAGATTCCACAAATACGAAAATGTTTTTGCATATTCTCACATGAAATATTATAGTCAGTCTGTGGTGCCAACCATATCTCATCCATGCCCCCCATTTCAGACACAAGAGTTACTAAGTTATTGCAAATAGTATTTCTATCACATCAAAAGGACTACCTTATTGTAAACAAAACACTATGATATGGTGGGAACTCCACCAGTGACAGTTTTATTGAGATCTCAAGTCAGTGAGAGGCTTGCATCTTTTTGTAAATATTGCACCACACTAGCTGTAACAAAACTTCAACATAAAATAAAAGTATAAACCCAAACAAAACACAAATCGCTAGTTATTTTACTTGTCAGTTCAGAATCACCCAAAACTTAGAGGAGTTAAGCAAAAATACAGTATATGCTCCAGTCAGAATTGCTGTCTCTTAATAATTAGGAATAAGTTGCTCGGCGTTTCTAACGTTTTCTGCTTAGAACTTTGGCAAAGTAAGTGTCCCGTCTGTCCTTGCTTTCTGCCAATGCACTTATATAAACACATACCTGTATGCCTCATTGAAAAATTTGATCATCTTTTTTTTTTTCTTCTTTCAGCAGTTCAAAAAATGTGACTATGGTTTAAAGCCATCAACATAGGCAAGATCTGAGCTAATGCTATGCTCTTTCCTCTATCTCTAAAAATGGACCAAAACCTAAACAACTAAGAAGAAAGTACTGGTTGTTTCAGTGCAGCAGAACAAAAGCCACTCTATGGTCTACAAGGAGGAGTAAAAATTGAGACCAGTTTCTGGTAAAAGCACATAAAAAGTGACTGGAGAAGAAGAAAAGGAGACTGTACTGGACGGATACAGCAAATCAAGAAGAGGAAGCTCTGAGAAATAAAGAAAAGTAAATGGAAGGAATGCTGACAGGCAAAAAGCAAGGACCAAGAGGACTGGCTGAAACAAGAAACTGAAGACAACTTTGGAATCGTCAAGACCAGCATACCTAAAAAATGAAGACTGAGATGGCTATGGGAGGATAAGGACACTGTCATTAGGATGCATATAAAAGATGAAGTGAAAAGGACTGTGCTTGCAGAAGACTGGCAAAAGAGCCCTCACCCACCATGACACATTCTCTCTAAAGCCTAGATAGACAGGACTCCAGTCTTTCACCTCTTTTCCCCTATTAGAAGTACCTGGCCAAATGCACTACAATTATGCCATTTCGCTTTATCACTGGTGTATATAAAAGGGACTGCACTTTTCTAATACTGTCATTCATGATGCTTAAAGTTCAAGAGCTTCTGCAAAAGATTCAGCTTTTCCAATCCTGTTGATTACCACTGTGGGTCCAACACAGTAACACAAGAAGAAACTTACTTTGAGTTGAAAATGTTCTGCATTTTCTTGGTTTGATTGTGTTGGTTTTTAAAAATTCCCTTAAGTTTAATTTTCTAGGTTTTAAGAAAGTATATGGGACATGTATGCATACTTTACTTCACAAACAACATGAAAGGATATTATTAAGGCTACTAAATCAATGACTTAAAAGTTATAAAATGACAGTGTTGTCTGTGCAACCGTTATTCACTTCCCCTGAGGGTGTACATATTTATACAATAATAAATAAACATGTCATGTACTGCTTCTTCAAAGTTACCTTGCCTCATTCACTCCACAGGATGAACATGCACAGAAGATGAAACAGAACTTAATGCAGGTAGGACTCTTGTCTTACCTACTGAAGAATAGGAATATGCATAGTGAATGAGGCAGGGCTTGCAGCAAGGAAAAGCAACAGGGGCTCTGTAACATGCCACAAAGGCTTTAACAGTTAAAGTCCTCTCTTTTGTTGTTTTAGCTATTCCTCTTCCTGTCCCGCACACCATTTAACCCAAAATTCCCATAGTTCGTAATTAACTGTGAATTCCCCTTTTTCTCATCAACTCTGCAGGTAACATTCACAGATGCGTGGAGCACTCAGGACTGTTACTAAAAGCAATGGTAGCTATAACTTGAGCAAACATATTTACAATAAGTGTAGAAATTACAAATTGGACACAAAAAATGAGTGAATATTTTTCACCTAACCCCCTTTATGCCTCTGTTCATCATCTGTAGAAGTCTTGTCACATCTTAAGCAGTGCTTGATAAACTAATAATTATTTGTAAGGCATTCTGATCATGTAACGATAAGCACTTCAGCAAAGCCCACACAGATGTTATCAGTTCTGTCTTCAAAGCAGAACTGAGTAACACTGAATAAATAAATCATGGGCTCACATAGGGATCAATGAAAAATACCAAACTGCGCTAAGTGAGCTCCATCCATCCTGTGCACTGAATGAGACAGGGTCCCTACAGAAAAAATGACAGTATGTGACCAAGTAGTTAAGACTGTATCGGAAAGACATGCTCAAAAAGGCACTTATAACCTCTTTGTTCCATAACCTTCTACAAGTGTTTAAAATACTTGATTAAAAATTCTATGAAATCAAGTAAGCTCTTGCGTTATCATGCAGCTGTGTTAAAGTTGCATTACTTTTTGGTGTCTGTCAGAAGTAAAACCGGGAATCTTCTGTTGGTTTAGAACAGCACTATAGGTAATACAAACACAGACAAGGACAAAAGTGTTTTGCTTAACTTCTTATTTGTACTTTTGCAAATTTGGGATGGATAAGATATTATTTTGAATGTAATGTCAATTATCACTAAACACAAAAACTAAGCAATTGATACTGATAATACACATTTAAATGTAAACAAACACTCCATACTACCAACAGGCTCCTACAACATTAAAGAAAGTTCTTATTAAAGACATTTTGGTCGATTATTATTATCTACACAACATGGGCCAAAAATGATCCTTTCATAGGGATTTGTACAATACTTGCACTGCAAAAAAAGACATTGAAATGTTACTAACGGTAGAGGAGAAAAACTGGAAATTTCATTAACTCCAGGTTATTTCATAAAGCTTTCCCCTGCTCTTATGCAATTTCAAGTCCTGTGTTTATTATTTTTGCTGGTTTACAAGTAAATCTATACAAAAGACCGATGTTAAGTAAAGTATATTTGTTAATACCTTGTTTGATACAGGCACCTCTGCACAGGTGGCTGCATTTTTAGGCAATTTTTCGCCTAAGCTGTATGCGCTAGTATTTACGCAATGGTTTATTTTTAAAATGTTGAAGAATCCTTGAAGTATTTTAATGTGTTTTAATACAATAACCATTGAAAACATTTGTAGCTCGCAGGTCATAGTTTATTTTCATTACTAAATGGAGCATAGTTCATTAACTGCATAGATAATCTCCGGTAGGTTTTATATGCAGAATTAAACAGCGCTTCATAGAGCAGATGGAATTCCTAAAGAACCCCTTACTCAGTCTGCGCTCAGGCACAGCATCACGGACACGCTCAGCCCCTTCAGGTGACTTTTAGCAGAGCTCAGCAACGGCAGTGTCTGCAAGCGGTATTTCTGCTCTCACCAGCAGGTGTTAGTACAGTCAGCCCGAATTACTGCCATTTACGGAAAACTGACACATAATCAGCATTTTACAGGGGGGAAACAAAGTGAAACACTATTAATTTTACTGCAAGAAGGTGCAACGAAGAAAAAATCCCTTTTTAGCTGATCACCATTAAATACCCCCGAAATACCAACAAGTAAATGAGACGGAGCGAGGCCGTGTCCGGGCGTGCAGCCCGCTGTGACAGCCCGCGCAGCAGCACAGCAGCAGCACAGCAGCAGCACAGCGCTGAAGGGACGCGCGGTAAGAGCACGCACCGTACGGGCACATTTTTCCGCACGCTGCCAAACCCCGCACGCGCGCCCGGGCGAGCCAGACGACCCCGAGCTGCAGGCTTCCCTGCGGCAGCCGGGGACGGCGTTCGCGAGAGGATTACCCAGCCAGGCGTCCCACTTTCCGCCGGGGGGTCCGGCTAATCTCGTCCCCGGGGCCCGGTCGCCCTGGGAGGGGAAGGCTCCTCCACTCACTCACTCACCCACCCCAACCCCCCCTTCCCACGCGCGTAACGGCCGCCGCCCCCAGCCGCCTCACAGGAGCGGGCCCCACCGCCCAGGCCCGGGCTCCGGTACCGGCCGCGGGGGAGCTCGGAGCGAGGGGCCGCCACCTGCCCCAGCTCCCCGACGGCAGCAGCAGGAAAGTTGACTCCCCGCCGGCGCAAACCCACCCGCGGCGGCGCCCCCTCGCAGGGACCACCCGCTGCCGGGGGCCGCCCCCTCCCCTCACCGGAGGCAGAGCCGCGGCGGCGGCTCTCACTCGCGGCTCCGAACCGGGACCCCGCTGGGCAAAGGGGGCGCGGGGCGCACCGCCGCACCCGCTACGAAGCGAGCAGTGCCCTACCTGCGCAGTGCTGCCGCACAGCCGGGCTGTCACCCCGCGGCGTCCCGCCTCAGCTGCGCACACCTGGCACGGCACGGCACGGCCCGCCGCCCGCGCGCCCGCCTGACAGCCGCCCGCGCGTCCCCCCCCCGCCCCGACGCCGCGCGCGGGGCCGCCGGGGCCGAGCGGGGTGCGGGGAGCGGCGGCGGCTGATTGGACAGGGGTGATGTCACTCGTGCGCGCGCGAGCGGGCGCGAGCGCGGCGATGAGGGGAGCGGTGAGGGGAGAGGACAGCGCAGCACAGCGGGGAAGGGAGGGGCAAGGTGGGGTGAGGAGGGGCGAGAAGGGGGAACAGGTGAGGGCAGAGAGTGCGGGGGGAGTGAGCAGAGCCGCGGGGAGCGTGAGGTGCGGGGGAGCGCGGTGAAGGAGCGAGGAGAGCCGCGCAGGGCCGGTGAGCCTGGCGAGGTGAGGCGCGAAGGGGCGGACCAGCCGGCAGCGCTGGCTGCGGTGGGTGCAGGTCTCGCGGGGGGGCGGCCCCGTCAGGGCGGGAGGGGCGAGGGGACGCGGAGGGTGCTCAGCATCCCTCCATCCCTCCATCCACGCCCGTCCCGCTCGCCGTGCCACATGACTGCAGGTGGAACAGCACTCCGCGCTGCACAGTGAGCATGTGCAGCGCCGGCTCCCCCGCTCTCCCTTTCCCCCCCTCCCCCGCTCTCTCTCTGTAAGACACTATCTCACTCTCTCTCTCCCTGGCACACGCGTGCGCTCTGCACATGCCCAAAGGGAGGGTGAAGCCCAGACAAACCCACTGCCCATACCCGGGCCGGGTCCCTCTGCTGCGCCCGCATCCCCTGACAGAAAAAGGCGGGAGGCGAGAAGGACCTCAAGGGTGCACCTGGGCAAGAGGCGTAATGCTCGGGATCCTCGAGAGGTGTGCTCAATAATGCCAGGTTCAAACTTCCCATTAATACCCTCCTCCCAAATTAGGAAAATAATTTTGAAATTACGGGATTTTTCTTAAGGCTCGATTTATTTTCTGGACTTTGCATCTTCTATGCAGGCACATGTTTCTTAATTCTTCATTACCACAAAGGCTAGATATTTATTTTTGAAGCCTCTACCTCTCCCTTCAGCCCAGGCCCTGTGGCATTTTCCACTTTATAAACTGCTGCAGAAATAAAAACTAGCAGAGGGGAAAAAAGACAGAAGGGCTGCATGAATGCACAGACAGGAAGGTGCCCTGTTGCAAAATAAGTATGGGGCTGACTGCTTACCTGCTTGGGGGAAAGCAAACAGGGCCATACTGGAGAAATGATCCACTGAGGAGCCATGAGCTGCCAAATTAGTGATCACTGCTGCAGGAAGAACTCATGAGAGATGGAACATGGAACCTGCAAAACTATGCAACATGAGTTTCCACTGTGTATGAAGCACAGCTTTTGGGGTGAGCAGGGGCTGCAACTGTGACAGTTTATATTTGCAGCGAGTGACAGATCACACACAGTCACTAGCTGGCAGAGCACAAGTAACACTTGACAAGGTTATGCAACATGCATGGCCATAAGGACTAGAGAGAGGAAAACTTCCGCTAGTTCAAGGCCCTCAGCCTGACAGCCTGAGGCCCCTTGTTGCTCCATGATCAATCCTGTATGTTGGGAGTAACACCAAAGCGCATACATTTCCCCTTATGAGAAATCAGGTCACTACAGTAGAGAGGCATCTGAAGTACATTTTTTTTCAGCAGCTTGGGGTAAGGAAGGGCAGAAGGAAGCAAGTCAGCACAGCTTCACCAGTAGCCATCATCTTGGATGGTTCTCTCATGTCTGAAAGGATTTGAACTCACTCCTCTAAAACACAAGACACCACTGACCTTATGGCTTTACCGTCTGCAGATTGCAGCAAATACTATTGTGTCAATTACAGTGAGATCACACTCTCTCAACCAGATGGGTCAGAAGCTTGTTGTTCGAGGATAAAAAAGATAGTTCATAAAAAAAACCTAGTAGATTCTCATTTAATCATTCCAGAGTTGGAGATTTAGGCTTGGAACTTTAATTCCTGAGTCTTAATCCAATACTGAGCATTGTATGTGTACACAGACACACAGAAGAGGATGAGAGCTGTCACTGTGGGTGTGCTCTCAAAGCAACAGGGATGGAGATTGCATGCCAGGGGAAAACTGGGTGGTACCAAAGGTGCAGAAAAAATAGGACATAAAGACTGAATAGCAGAGCATATTAGGTAAACATGTTATATTATACATGTTGGCAAACTGTATATAGTAATGTAACAGAAGGTATTTAAAATATTAGTGATCTTTGAAATGCTGGCACAGACTTCACCTGAACTGCAGTTTTTAGACACCTTAACTGCTATCTTGCAGTGAGGACCATAAAACCGTTTCAGCCCTGGCAGTGTTTAGAGCAGTCTTAGAACTCCTCTGAATGGTATTCAGGTCCAAAACTGCCCCAGGCTGCATTTTGCAGCTGGAAGCACTAAAACACAGAAGTCAACTTTAGGATGATTTGCTGAAGGGCGTGCTAGGCTGCTCTGTATCCCCTCAGAAGTACAGCACAGGCAGCTATATACTGCCACAGTGTATTTAATGTTTAAGATACTCTCTGAAGGATGTTATTCCCTGATGTTCAGTAATTTCAGTTTCCAAATTCATTGCCAGAAGTTAAGATGGCTGTCATGCACATTTTGAGGCAGGGTAATTTTTTGCTTAAATATACCAGTGGGTGTCTCTGCACTGCACAGAACATCCCTGTCTCTCCCTGTGCTTGATTTAAACATCCTTCACCAGAGCCAGGGAGTCAGCAAAGCAAAACAGGAATAGAATACGTGCAAAAAGCCGCAACAGAGTGTATTCAGCACCCTGTGCATTTTTAATCATCAGCTGCCCATTATTCCATAACACTCTCTTCCTGTGATCAGTTAATGTCTGTAGTTCATACCTATGTCCTTGGGTACTTGATTCCTGTGAGGAATTTGCACCCTGAAAAGGGGCACAGCTCATTTAGGATCTGACTGTAAGGATAAAGGAGGCATAGCTGCAGCCTGCAGCGCTTGTGGAGGAACAGCAACCACTGACCTCACTTCGTATTTCCTACAGCAAACACTCATAGCATCCACCATGGGAGGAAAGCAGGGCGGGGGTGGGGGTGGGTGGATGGGATGTGGAGCAGGGACAACAGCTCTCTGTTATTACAATAAAATGGAGACACAGGTCAACATGAGCTTTATATATCCCTACCCAGTCTCAGCAATCTTTTAGAGGATTATTAAGATTAGAAGCCCCTATTGTTTTGCTAATGGCAGTTTATTTTAAAAATGGCTTTTCTTGTAAACATACAGGAATGACCATATGTTACTCCATACTCTAGTGCTGCCCTGGCATACTACTAAAAGCAAAGAATGAAAATAGTGTTCCAACTGTAGATTTTACAAAAAAGAAACATTTAATTTGCCCTTCAACTCTGCTGCTGTGGAGTCTTACCTGGCTGAGTGTAATGCATTAAAATAGCTTAAAAATACTTTCTTTGAAAAATCTTGCTGCAGCTTATGCTGCTGTAAGAAGGCTAACAATGCTAACAATCCATTTAAAAATCCATGCTTGTTTGAATTCCAGAGGTATATTTGCAGAGATAATTTGAACTCTTGACTATATCCAAACCTATAATCCATAAAGTTGACTTATGTAAGTTCCTTTTCATTGCTCCCAAATGATGCAAAATATTTCCCACAATATTAAAAAAATTCAAATTAAAATAAAAGTTTTAGAATCAGAGACCACTGAGCTGAACACTAGTCTTGTTGAATTCCAACCTCTCCAAAGTGAATAACACACATCAGAAAGGTAATTTTAATTATAAAGCTTAAAATAGAGCATACAGCAAGACTTAAGTTTGAAATTAGCTTCTGCATCTTAGAAGTTATTTTCAGTAGCTTTTAGTTTGATCACTGAGGCTATGATTCTCTATGCTTGATCTCTTTCATGACTCAAATGTTTCTGGAAAATGATTCATACATTTTAGAGGGTGCCAAAGGACAAAATTAAGTACTTTTAATGAGAAACTTTTCTAACCATTCTTTTAATGGGAATGCTGTCTGTATATCCCTTCACAGGAGGGAGCAGGGACTTGAGATCTGGCAAAAAAGGTAGCTTGGAGCTTAAGACAGATTTTTCTGTACAAACAAAAATATTCATATCTGACAAAGAACCAAAGCAGAAGAGAAATTAAGAGGATGACATGAGAGTATGTTTACACTCTGTTGATCGCTGACTTGTACTGTGAGCTCTATCTACAAGTCCAGAGCTTACAACTTTGGACATTAGGTCATCCTAAGTTACACTAGGGTTTGTTTAAAGAGTCACATCAGATCACGGGTTGGGTGAATATAAAATTAGCTGTTCCTCTCAGTAAGCAGATCTCAACTTTCCTGTGAATCTAGTCCCACAAATTAAAATGTTTAACTTTCCTGTGAATTTGTTCTGTCTATAAGCTACTACCAGGAAATCAGGTTTGTACCACAAGACAGGTGACTCAAGTGTCACTTCAGAGGAGCAGAGGTTTCCCAGATTCTCTCCTGAGTCAAAAATAGTCTTTCACCAATCCAACCTATATTCTGTGGATGCATATAGCAAGATGCATACAGCTTCTTAAACTCACGTAGCCACAGCCTTCCCATAGGAAAACAAAGGAGAAAACCAAAATACTAAATATTTTTAGAAAGCACATTTCTATAGTATTATAGAGTAATAATACTCTATTAGGTATTTTTCACACATGATAATACCTGTTGATGCCCCCAGTTACTCATTTGGCCCAGGTGGGAAATGATTAAGTTGTGAAAACAAAATTCCATAGTTTACTGACAGTTCTACACATTGGTAAGATGTTTTGGTTTTCCTTAAGTATGTATATGCAAATCTGCATACACTATGCAAAAAGGATACTAGTACTTACTGCAGTTGCAAGTCTTTAAGAATTATTGTTATCTTAGTTTTGTCTCCCTACTCTCAGGCATTATGTGATCCTTTACCATGAGCCTAGTGCTTTTTTCTATGAATCCCTGTCTCATTCAGTATAAAAGGTGAATATATATGATAAAGCATCTCTGCAGTATTTATTTCTATTCTTACCAATCAATCAGTTCAGGTATAATTTATGGCTAAAAGGTGCTAAAAAAACCCTCATGTTCTTTATTCATTGTACCAGTGAGTGCAGTTCATGAGTGTTCTCCAAGGTTCCTGTCTTTGAAATTTGTCTTCCAAAAAAAGACATAGGAAAAGATTAGTCTTTTCCTTTCAGTATATGCAAATGAGATGCAAAATGACATGTGCAGATTCCTAACTAAATGGCAAATATCTCAGCAACTAGGTGTCCCACTCAAAATATTAATAGCCTGTTTTTTTTCATGAATGCTGAACACTTTTCATATTCTTTACAGGAAAGCATGAAGACAGGAAAGATTCCCCCAAATCAGGCCTGAGGCCAAATCAGCACTTTATAAGCTGGTTGAATGGAGAATTAAAAAAAAAACAGACTGAAGTGGCTTGCATGGTAAGACATAGTCTGAAACATTTTAGAACTTAGTTCTCCTATCTTGCTAACTTGTTCTAAGCATTTCCTGCTATTTGAACTGATCCAGTGTAAGGCTTTCAGAAGAAAATGCACAGATTTCAAAGAAAACAACTTCATTCAAACCTCAGTAATAATGCACACATAATCTTTGGCCTTTGGATTTTCCTGTTCTTTCAGGATCATTTTTGGAGGGAAATATACAATGCATATTTGTGTGTCACTTTCTGTTTGCTTTTCAAATAAAATACTAATCAGGTACAAAAAGAAAGTATTCATTTACTTCAAAGGAGAATTGCTGTGCAGTAGGGTTCAGCATACCTGTAGAAGCTACAATATGATCCAGATTTCTGCAGAGTATTGAATAATATTTTGATGATATTTTCAGAAGCTCTTTTAGAAGGAGCATTTCTGATGAAAGCCCTTCAGTCACAGTAGATATTTGGATATTAGGTACTTAGCATTAGCTATTGAATACTTTCCACTAAGGTGTGACAGACACCTTGCTCTTTTAGCGCATTTATTTTTACACTCACTAGCCGGCTAGTCACCTATTAGCAAGGTGGGATTTAACCTTTGCTGTTTCTTAAATCTTATCTAGAATCAGCCTGACAGGACAAGGTACAGAAACAGATACAGACCCTGTCTGATTGTGGGAGGAAATGGGAGAATGAGATCAGGGCTAAAAATTGTATGGCTACTGTTATCTGTGCTGTTAATGGCCATCAAGGTCAGCAATGGGTGGTTTCCTTGTTACTGCTGTTGTCTTCAGCTAGGGAATGTTGACATGTCTGTGTCGAGGCTGGGTGCTGCAGTGCTTTCAAAGCTGCCGTGAGAAGATCTCACCATGCAAACTTCTTAAACAAAACAACCACAATATCAGCTTGGTCACTGGTGAGGCCAACTTTACTGCTTGCCAGCACAACCCTAATACATTTATTTGCCTGATGATCATCTATGGGAGATAAGGTGTATCAAAATGAGATACTAATGGTAAGGAATTTGCAACAGCATCAAAATACAAAAATACACCCCCAAAGACTACCATCATCATCAATTAGTTTTAATTCTTATTTCATGAACAGAACAACCCTGCTTCAGTATCACGTTCTCTCTGTATTTGTGTTTTCTTAATATCCTGTCTCAGGTGGCATAACCCCAGCCTTATCAGGTTCATCAACTGTACTACTACATCTAGTACAGTTTTTCTTTCCTTCTGTCATGATAAGATTGTACATTGTGTGAATGCCTTGGGAAGCTTTTCTGTGAGCAATGTACATGCTCCAAAGCATGCTTAAGTCCTACAGCTGCAACATAAGTGATATGGAAATTTGTCACATACCTACTAGTGCTAATGACAAGGCTAAGCCCCTGAAAACCACCATATCTGAAATCTGTTCACCTTGTCTTGACTGTGTGTGCATATAGGTAGATATAGATATAGCTATATAGACATAGATACAGATAGATGCATGTGTGCATGCTCCTATGTACAAATGAATTTAGAACGGTTTTCATCAGGAAGAAAATAATGAAAAGGACTATGTCCTAATTTTCATCCAATACAATCTTTTCTTTTACAGCTCAAAAAAGTATTTAATCTTCTCAGCAATGTATGGATAAACCTAAAGAATTCTCATGGGACTGACACAAATTGGTTGCTCAGCAGTCAAGATCAATTAATAAAAAGCTAAACTTTAAACTACAAAGACCAGAAACTTCCACTTCAAAAGATTATGCTTTTTTCACTCATGCTTTTTCAAGCAAGATATTTTTCTTTTAAAGTGACACAACAGTAAAGAAATAAAGGGAGATGTAACAAAATGCATACTTTAAAAGGTTTATGTATTCTAAAGTAATATTTGTAATACATTTTGCAATTAATTTTGCTGAATTAGTTTTATGAATGTTAGCTGTGGATTAGAAGAGATTACTGATGAGAAAGATTCTGAAAAAAAATATTAAACCTTTGATTATGTGACAGTTTAATTGATATTCATAAAGTTCTTTGCAAAACTACAGTCATAATTGTTTAAAATAATTTTCAAGTTTCACATTTTTTAATGTTAGGAAATGTGTTAAAATATTTTCCCATTTCCAGCAGTAGAAGATGGAGCTGTCTGGGTTTCCGTCAGGAAGCCTGACACAACTGTCAGCAGCCAGCAGCGCATCCATACAGCAAAGAGGGCCAACAGCATCCAGCTGCACTGGCAAGAGTGTTGCCAGCAGGTTGCAGGAGGCAATCCTTTGCCTCTCATCAGGTTTGGTGAGATACATCTGGAGTGCTGGGCCCAGTGTGGGGCTCTCCAGTACAAGAAAGACATGAACATACTGGAGCAAGTCTAGTGAAGGACCACAAAGGTAATAAAGAGATGACAGCACCTGACCTAAGAGAGGGCTCGCTCTCTCTAGCTCCAAAACCTGAAGAAAAGAAAGCTCAGGTGAGTCTTATAAATATATATAAATACCTAATGGGGGCTGAGTAAGGAAGACAGAGCCAGGCTCTTCTTAGTGGTGCCCAGTGATAGGATGAGAAGCAACGAGTACACATGAAAATATAAATAATTTCATTTATTTATGAATGCATTATAAGCATTATAAAACCTTTTTTACTATGGGGGTGGTTAAACACTGGGACAGGTTGTTCAGAGAAGCTGTGGGGGCTCTGTCCTTGGAGATACTTAAAAATTGCCAGGGCAACCTTCCTCAGCAACCTTCCCTAGCTGACTCTGTTTGAACAGGGCAGTTGGATTAGGCGGTTTCCAGAAACCCTTTCCAGCCTCATTGGTTCTGTAATTCTGTGATCAGGATATTGTCCTGTATGTGGTTTTATGCAGAATATTCCAACTTTTAAAATATAATGAATACAATTTTGCAGTCTCTACACATTCAGGACATGAGACTTTTCCATATAATTCCAAGATGTGATTGATATAGTCCATTCAATATAGATAAATTTAAGAAGTTTTTCTTAACACAGTGACATTTTAAAATAAATATATGCATATGTACACGTATGTGTATGTATAATATTAGGAAACATAAAAGACATTCCTTATTTTTCAAAAGGAACAAAGATTTTATGTAGGTTAAATACATCCATAAGTATTTGCTGAACTGAGGACTTTAATTTCTTTTTAGCTATTATAATGCATTCATGACAGATACTGTAATATTTCTACAAATTGCATTACTTAATCCTTCTCTGAAATACACTCTCTTTTCTGAGTGGAATATGCCATGACAAGCAACTCTAAGCTATAGAAGTTGCACAATTAATTTCAGAAGCAAGCAGAAAAATAACACATTTCTGTACACAACCACATGCACTATTTCAGGTACCTAAGCATTGGTCATGTTCTTGATCTTCCCCTTTCTTTTGCAGAGTACATGATGCTTGACTCTTTTCATTGTTCACTGAACGTATATATTAGGAAGTGTTTTGTAGTTTGTTGCATATAGTGGCATGACTGGATGCTGTATGGACCATTTCAAAGTAGACATAAACTGCCTAGTTTTTTGCCATTCAGAAGGAGTGGAGCTGATCCATAGGATCTCTTACAGTCTCATGTTCTTTCTAGAAGTCTTTCTGCTGACATCGTATCTGCTAAATGTAAAAACTATCCGGGTCTCAGCCTCTGAACAGAAGATCATTAATATGGATTAACGATCTCATAAAGTTAGACAACATGGATTATAGGGACATCAGAGTATCAGTGTGGTGGTTTCTTACCTCTACTCTATAGGATTCAGAATAAAACTCAGTGTTTATCATTTTAGACTGGCAGAATTTCTTTCCTCAAGGTAAATCTTTCCAGGGGCTCTAGGAATGGTAGTATCAGCCTTATATATCTGCCTCTCAACTTTTTAATCCTTTTTGGTAGAACTGATACTTTTATATTTGCACTGTACATGTTTTCATCACATTGTCTGTGTGACCATTGAAGAGCTCTGAATCTGTTGGCCAGATTTGAAGTACTGAAGTGTCAGAGCTAAATTCTTGGACATTTAGTGAAGTCAGGGCAGAGTAGAATTACCTTGTAAATGGCTTGATTTAAGGAAAAGCAGCATTCTATCAAAGGTCATAAAATCTGCATGAGACAGTATCCCTGTAGAAGTCCCAAATTCAACACGAACTGCTCCTAGGATACCCTCTTAAACTTATGCACAAGAAAAAATATGTCTCCAGCACTGAAGGATTAGTGCAGTATAATTAAAACCTGAGATTTTTCATGGCGTAAACCACAGGGAAACAGCCTAGTTTTAGATGGTCCGGTCTGCTTGGTACATAAACCATGATGAATTAGTGTCTGAGATTTGCTCCACCACTACCTGATTTTGCACTTAAACATTGGTGCTTGTGTGCATTTCTTCTTAATTAACAGTTAACAGTGACAGACAAAAGCCAATGAACACAACAGAAGTAAAAAATCAAAGAGAAATGCAGATTATCCACATAATGTTTCATTTAATGTCAACAAGGTTATAAAAATAAGTGAAGTCAGAAATTACAGCTCCAGTGAGGTTAGTATTTGTTTCTTGGTTGTTTGGAGCTTTTTGTGTTTAGCAGATGCTATACCTCAGGGAGAGAAAACCCCAACAATTATAGCTTAAAATTAATGCCTCTGTAGTTCCTAACATTTTAGTGACTAATCACAACAGGCTGCATCATTAGACTGTAGTACACACAATTCCTCTGTTAAAAGGGTAGTTTAGAAAGAGAAATTTAAGTTCAGCCTAGTATCCATCTTTTTTTTTATTCAGTGACATTCTAATGGAAAATACAGAAACCATTCTGAACAGCAACCAGAACTTGAAGATCTCTGTCCTGGATGGATGACATTTTTCTTCTTCATATCTCTCCAATTAAATCCTCATTTATTTTCTGCATAGCTTCAGTTAGCAGCTCTTAATGCTGCTGGGATTTAAGAGCTAAATGTTACTGGGGTGCGAACTGCATTTGGGAAAATACACACTTCCTAGAAGAAACATAAAAGCCAGGGAATTTAGATTATTAGAAGCTATAAGTTTGGAGGATATGGATCTTAAATATCTGAAATGACAGTTAGGTGGCACTGAAGTCCTTTTGTTAACCTACCTGTCTGCTTCTCTGCAGATACGTCGAGACCAAATTGTATCAGGCCAGTCTAATCTCCTCATACAGCAGCCTAACTGATCCTGTGGACAGATAAAAGGCAGTAGATGTCAAATACTAGGAATTTTTTAAGGTTTCTCATAACATACTGAGCAAATTGGGGGAGATGATTTAGATAAAAAAGCTATTGCCTAGCTACAAAACCAATTGGAAAAGCATATTCGAGGTAATTAGCATTGATTCAGAGTTAAAATGGATATGTGCTCTAAGAGATGTTTGTCAAGGGCCTGCCCTGGCATGGTATTGTTTAATATTTGCATTGTTGAAAGGAATGATAGAAGAGGCTACATGGCTTACTAAATTCAAAGATGGTGTAGATGGAAGCGAGCTAGCTTGCTAGAAGACAGGTTTTAAGTTCAAAGTGAAATCTTGACAAGTCGAGATTCAATCTGAAAAATGTAGTGCACAGTAGGAAAGGATCTGTGGATTATCTGAGACAATTCCTGAGCACAGGCAAGAAGCATCATATTGCTGCAAGAAAATCAAACATCAGACTGGGACTTATAAAGAGTAACATGAAGCTGCAGGATGTGTGGGCCAGTCCTTCTATCTTACTCAGGTCTGGCAAGGCCTTATTATAGTACCATGTCTGGTTTTGTATGCGACAGCAAATGAGTGTGGAGCAGTTGGACAGGATTGAGACATGCTGAGAAGAGTCACTGTGCTATATGGAAAAATCGAACAAAGTGAGATTGTTTAGCCTAGAGAACAGGGGACTAGGTGGTGAGGTGACAGCAGTCTATTAAGTAAAAGGTGGAAGAGAAGGAGGTTCACCTGTTGTTCAAGCCCATAGTCGACAAGACAAGAAGTAATGGCTATAATTTATAACAAGGAAGCATCAGCTTCAATACTAGTGGTTTGAAGTCTCCAAGTCGGAAGCTTTGTAAAAGTAAGAATAATCTCACTAAAGATGATCTTGCCTCAGGAGTTTGCCTGTACTAGGTGATCTCTTTAAAGCTTCTTCAGCCCTGTGATTGATCATCTTATTGATGTCTAAATCTCAGCTAGACTGTTTTCCTGTAGCAAAAACCTCAAGCAATAGCAAAACTGAGTATCCTTAGTACCTTTTTTAGTTATCCAGACCATAGCAATATTGTAGACTGAAGCTGTAAAAGATTATTTTGTCTGTATTACTCTGCATTAACTGAATGATGATGGGAACACCTGCTGCTTTTAGTAAGAAGATAGTGCAACACAGGCAGTGGTTACTTCATTTACTGCCCTGCTTGGGACCTGCTCAGCTGTGGCATAACCTGTCAATTACGAAACAGAGAGAACTGCTGAAAATGCCAAGGCAGTGGCCAGATTCATCTCACCTACCTTCCTGTGTCTGCAGTGTAAATGTCTACAACTGCACCACTCATCTTAATCTCCATTCATGGTGAACAGAGAAAACAAGGCAATTTTAGGATGCAATTCATTTGACTTATTTTAGATGTTTATATTAGGGTGAGATGAACAGAAGTGCTTATTTTTCTCCATTGACTAGATGCAAACTAGGTGAATAGCTCAGATGGGGAAATCTGCATGGTAAATATCCTCATTTTCTAATATAAATTCTGTCTGGTGTGTTGATTTCAGAGTCTAACAGTATCCACATAACAATATTAGATACACAACAGTGCCCACTGGCAGCTGTTTAAAAGAGAAAGTAATAGAGATGAGGTTGCTCCACCTCTCAATTAACTCCTACAGCTGTTATCAGCAGATAAAGCTAGGAGGTAGATTATAAATAAAGGTCAAATGGCTGACCCCATAAGAAAGGAGTATGAGCATGCAAATTATGTTAAAACCAGATAATTAATATGTAAAATCAGGGCCAATATCTATCTTTCAGCTGCAGTCTGTTGATTAAAACCACTGTGTACATGATTGCAGTGCACTGGTGTTTATTTTGAGTTAGAATGACCAACTATATTGAAAACCATAGTATTTATTCCCTTCGACCCTTCAGATGAAGTCTTAAGCTTAGATTCATGCTATGTCTGGAGTTATCAGATTATTTTATTTTCAATCATTTAAAAAAAGGGAGGAGCACTTCACTTCTAGCCCTAAGATTTTTGCTGGAAAATGGCTGCCTTTCAGTAAAAGACTATTTTATAACTAAGAAAACAGCAGAATGCACTCTTTGGCCTCAGCATTTGAGCATTTAACCCTGCCTTTCTCTACAAGTTCAGATTGTTTTCTTTTCCTCTGGACCCAACAACTGTGTTAAATAAAACTGAAATCTTACCAAATACACAGGTTTTTACCAGTGCCACCCTTGAAGGGCCAAGCATCCTGACTGGTTCCATAATCCCTGGCTCTTCCACCTTGCCCTTCTTCCCTTTTGTCACCTCTTCAGCATTTGCCCCCGTATATTTCTCTCTCTTTGTATTTATTATAGCATTCTGTTCTGGGATTGCCTGTGGCAGTCAGGTCTTGTGCTAATGGCCACAGTGTGTACCCAGTTAGCAGAAGCATTTAATTGCCAAGTTCCATTCTGAATATTGCTTTCTATATGGCTAGAGTCATTCTCAGTCACTTGCAAGAGAAAAATAGAAAAAACCTGTTAGTTCTGGGGCTACATTTTCTGAAGTGCGTACAGGATTAATTGTAGTTTGATTGCTTGAGGATCCAGACTACAGAAGCCAATCAGGGTGGACAAAGACCATCCTCCAGACATTTGCCCCACAGACCCCTGAAATGTGCACAGCATCAGACTGTATTTCTTTAAGCCTTCTAAAGGAATCCATCAAGTTTTGCAGGAAATAGTTTGCATATAAAACAGAATAAGTGCCCTGATGGAGTAACTAGGGATCATAAGAGTTCTGAGAATTCAATGTATATTACTCAGATATGTTGGAGCCCTGAAAAATCAGGCTGAAGAACTTTCCTCTGAACAACAGGGGGTTAGGCAGCAGTCTCTAGAGCTTCATTATAGACATGTTTTTAGATAGCTTCTTGGGACTCATGCTGAGATGGAAAAAGACTCTGTGGAGAAAGAGTTACTAGTTAATTCCACTCTTTTTCTAACAGCTACAAAACTCCTGTTCTTGACTATGAAATTTTGAATCCCCAAGTTTTCATGGATGTTCCAAGGTAAACCCCACAATCTTGCTCAAGGAGGGAAAAAAATAAAACTACTATGCCTTGTAAAAAATATCAAACATTTTTCACACGTTGGAGTATTTGTAAATATGGTATGCAACACTATTGTATTGTAACTTGACCTTTACATGCCTGTATTCACTAAACATCAACAGCTTACTTTAAACAGCAATACAGTGAGTGTGGCTTCACTGAAATGTATCACAAATAAAACTGTTAAGTTTTCCTAAAGTAAACTGCTAAGCACTGAAATTCAGACATTCCTAGAGAAATTTATTCATTTCTAAATCACTTTCATTTCACTGTCACACACAAAGACTGAAAAGACCCTCACACACAAAGGCCTGTCATCGTTGATGAGGTCAATGAAACTATGTACATCCTGAAGTTTGTTGCATCGAGCTTTTAATTTCCTGCTTAGCATTTTAAATACCATAAAAAAATGATTTATCAATATTTTATGTGCATATTTACTTATTTTCCAGTGACCTCCATATAACTGGTATGTTCCAGACTGCAGTCACTGAAATTGCATTATAAATAAACAATATAGATATGAAAAGCCAAATGCACAAGTGGGTAAATAAGCATATTCCAGAATGCCACATGGTTATTGCCCTCTGGAGTTAACACTGAGGATAACGATGGATCTCCTTACTATGATTTAAATTGTCTTCTGAAAAGAAGCAGGTGCTTCAGCCTAGAGAATCCAAATACCTTTTGATATTCCATAACACAGGAGAAACACAAACCAGACAAATAAAACAACAGAGAATAGATCGAGTGCAAATCAGAAGGGAGTGCAAAAGGCACTACTTATCCACCCAGTGTCTGGCTTAGGTTAGAGCAACATGGAAATTGTTCATGTGTGGGAAAGCAAGGACTGCCTTGGAAACAGATGCTGAAGATAACTTGTGGCTGTGGCCAGGCTGCTCCTGGTCTGGCCTTCAGCAGCAGTACTGGTGGTGGAGAACTCTAACACACCATGCAACTGGACTTAAAGCAGCCATAGATCAGAGCGCTGAGTGACATGTGAGTTCACATGTTATTTTTCCGTTCAGTTACTGTTTTCATGCCGAATCTGCAAATCAGCTGTCCACTGAAGTCCAACTGCATTAAGAGCTTTTAAATGCATGAGGACAGGTTTCAGACGTCAGTGGTGACACCATCATGCTGTTAAGTGATACTCTCCGTCAGACCCAGTAATCTCTGCATTATGCTGCAGCTATATGCCAGAAAGGCTCCTTCCATGTACAAACTTAACATCAGTAAAGGATCAAAGATGGAATTGCCAGTAATTGACTGCATAGCAGATTAGATTTTTAATACCATATATAAAGAAATCAAAAAGCCAGACCAGAAAAAGCCACCATTAGGTAATAAAATAAATAAATAAATAAATACAGGAGAAATCCGACAAGCTAGCTGTCTGGCAGCAGTCTTTTCTTGAGCTCTGTACTGATTTTCAGCTCACAGCTGCTAAACTGCAGCTGTGCACACCTTATGTGGCAGCCCACATGCTATCCCTGCAGCTTTCCAAAGGCCACTCTTGAGCTGACCTTTAAGAGAGATACTGGGGAAGGAATGCAATGTTTCCAACTTGACCAAAAGGAAGGTAAATCTGCTGAAAATTATTTAAGGCTTTAATGTATCCCAAATAGAAATTACTAGCCAGCAGTCTGCTGGAGAGGACAGTCTGATCACACCACAGGTTAAACATTGCTAAAGCTGATGAGTTCTCTACTGCTCCGCTGCTGGAACTAAGAAAAGTAGATCTAATCTTTGCAGCATTACTGGTCTTTACCAGTAAAAAAGGGAGCTTTTTACAGGTGTCACTAATGGAGTGATTTTATTATCAATTTCACCTTATAGTTTGCATTAGGAAATTTTGTTCAGTTTGCATGTAGTTTTTCCAAACTAGGGGTTTTTTTCAGGCATATGGCTTGACATTTTCCATGCTCAAATACCCAGAATATAGTCCTTAGTGAATTCTGAAGATGCTGGTGTTTCTCTTTAGGAAACCCTAGGACTTCATCCTCTGGACAAGGACTTGTGGTTTGACAGCAAGGTAGTTTTTGTACCATTACTTCCGTAATTTTGGCTCGAGCTCAGGCATACTGACTGTCCAAGTGAGTAAAGACTGCTGCTGTTTTACAGATTAAAGTGTAATGGATCAGGATGCAATAAGCATGACTGAGACTCTCAGTGTATATTCAGGCAAAAAATTAAATGTGCCTGATCTCCGATACAGAGACCAGCTGGCCTGGCATTGCCCATGGCATCATTATATTATATTTCTTCGTACAGCAGGAGGGCCTCATTGCTACTGCCTGCTGGGAAAGGTCCCCGGCTGTGCTAATTTCCAAATAGTGCCAGTGAATTGTCGGCGTGCTTGTTGGGCCAGGGCAAAACTGTGCCATCATCTAAGAGTACAGACAGGTGAGTGTTGGTGTCCTGAGGCTGTTTAATAATAGTACAACTTTGACCTCAGAGCCCCCAGTCCCATGTGTCATCCCCACATACGAACACGGTCACACTCTCCCTGTTCCTAAACAAGCTTGAGTTGCATAGGCAACATACAGAGTGCATACGTTGGCCCAGAATTACCTGTGGCAAGTCAAACTTTCCCTGAAACTTCCTCTTTTGCCTAACCTTAGAAAAGTGCTCCTAACTTTGGGTCCTGGCATTGTCCTAGAAGCAGCCTGACTCAATACCCACTAGGTTTGGTGTGCTGAGCAAGGGGGTACTGGACCAGACAGGGCAAAGGAAGACACTGGAGAACTATCACTTAGAGCTGCTGGAGAGATTGGGAGTGCCGAGCCTGGGGAAGCAACACATGGAAACAACTGGTTGAGGCCCTGTGAGCGTCATTCCCTATTAAATGGTGCCAACCCATCGCCAGAATAGCCCCGTGATGCTACACTGCATGCTACATAGTGTATGCTCACTGAGACACCATCTTGGTGGAGAAAATAATCTGTGGTCATATTGTCAAAGATTGTTATAATCCATACATAAAAAGGGCAAATTAAGCTTGAGCAGAAAAATTTCATTTTACTGCCTTGTAGCATTTTACTGTTTGACTTCCCAACATTAATAATGTACTTTTAAAACAGATTTTCTGGCTTATTTGTCATTTAAGATAAAATTAATGAATATGTATTTATCCTTCCTCTGTACAGGGATGCATGAGCATCCTGGGTACTATGGCTAAGCCAAAACACTCTAGGAAATGTGATTTAGAAATCAAAATTTTAGCTAACAATATTTGCAGGTAAATTGTTTAAGTGCTTTTGCTTATTTGTTTCAGAAAAAATTGCCATATACCATCCTTCAAGCAAAATTTTTGGAGGACGGCACACGTACTGTTGCATTGCTTTGTACCTGCAAATGTTACCAAAATATAGCTGTAGTGATGGGCTGCTGAACGGCATATTGCTTTAATTTTGGAAAAAAATAGTTTTGAACAGACAGGCTATAGTTAATTACAAACATACCCGATGCTCACATCTGAGAGCTCTCCAGTAGGAATCAGAGCACATATTCTATATTTGGTACCAGACATAGCGGAGGAATTTGACAAGCAGTCTATCTGATGGTAAAATTAAGGACTCATTGGTTCTATGGTGTGCTTAGAGTTGTAATGAATTGCCTTCAGATATGTTACTCAAACTCTTGTTTTAGCTTATGTATCAGCATTGGTGCAAATTCAAACCTGACAAATTGTGTTGGTTTTATCTACAAAGGAGACCATCCTCCAACAGCCTTTCCTGCTTTTTTGGTAGGGGAGCTGTGTGAAGTTAGTTCAAAACTTCACAAAGTCTTAGATATGGAAATACAACTGATGACCTCTAATGTGCTCAGAAAATACAAATGAGATTTGGACTTCTTTTAAATATTAATTAAATAAGATGTACTATAAACTAATTAATATAATCTAGCCTTTCCCTTTGCAGTAGGGACATAGAAGATATTCATATATAATGGGTCAGATGAGGAGACTTAAAAGGAGATGACAACCTTTTATTACAGAGCTTACATTTTGTATTTATTCATCAGACCCCTGTTGCAGTTATGAGTTTTGGAGGCACAATATGTACTCATTCTGTCATGACAGTATAAAACTCCTGTATTGTTTGGCATCAGTTGTAAATGTATATTAGATAAAAAACTAACACAACATTAAACACAGAGTCAAAATTAGAATGATTACATTTTTTGTCACATCTGGCATTCGATAATGATTTTGGTGACTTAAAATGAAAGTGAGCAATTCCATAAGAAAGGGATTATCCACGCACGTATCATGAGGCAAATCCAGACACTTCCCTAGTAATAAAGAAACGTTCCCTTATCTCCCAGAACACACTGTAGATTCTCCACAACTCCACATACTGGATGTATTTTAGTCAGATGCAGTAATGAAATCACAGCGCCACTGTGAGGACACACGTTTACATCGCTAGCAGACATGACCACTCTCCTGACTTTCCCTTGAACCTTTTGGACATGTTGGTCAGTATGCGATTGAAATAGCAGGCTAATGTGGGTTGGGCTGGCAGTCAAACAGTGTGTGATGCTTGGGTTCATACACTGCAAGTACTGGGCTCGGGGAATTATGCTAATTCAAAGATGAAAAAAAAATGGCCGCAGTTAAGATTAAAATTCAAAATGAACAGTGACCACCTGCTTATTAAAGGAGCAATTAAAGAAACTGTGTGGTTTTGCATGACTATTTGTGAGAAATGCTACCAATAAATATCAGAGATTAGTAATACATCTGATAACCATTCAAACAAATTATAGCTACATTAAGAAGATTTTTTTTTTCAAAGTGTCTGTCCCACATTAAAAACAGAGATTTTTTTTCTCTAAAGTATCTGTCCTTTTTTCAGGAGATGACTGATTTTTTTTAATTCCACAAGGCCCTTATCCAGGTGCTGTTTGCCACCTTCCTGTCCCAATTTTCCATGTCATCTTCAATGTGGCCTGGGGCATAAATAGCTGTTTATGTGCATTGCTAAGCACTTCAGTGCCTCTTAAAATCTGGGCCCTAAACCCTTAATACGCACTGCATGGTCTGGGTTGTATGAGGATGGGGAGAATCTGCAGCTCTGATTTCAGATTGCCTGCAAGGACAAGCTGAGTGTGCACAGGGGCATCTTGGAGACAGTCCAGACTCCAGGCTCTCTTGGGTCCAGATATCTCAGCTAAACATAGACAGGATGATGGGTTCACAGTGAATTCACAGATTTTATGAAAGGGAACAGATATTCTCAGCAATAGGGCCTGTCCCTCACCATCTGCACCATTGTACAGTATTGCAATACTTTTAGGACCAAAAAAAAAGAGAGTAATTTTAGGGTCTAGTTTTCTTTGTTTCCACACAAAGAGACAACAACAAAGAAATATCTGGAAATAGAGTGGTTCTAAACAACTTCCTTGGTTGCTTCTGAAGTTGTGTAGGAAGCTCAATAGTCATGAAGTATTCATGAACAGCTCTGCAGTCAGTAAAAGGGAGACAAAACTGACTCAAAGACAGGTCAGGGAAGGTGCCTGCACATAGAACTGGATCCCATGTAATTTGGGTGTCTGATGAGTGTTTTTCCAGCTTTTCTTATGACAGAAGCCTTCTATTAGAGTAATATTTTGTCCAGCACAACACATTCCCTTTATCTAGAGAGTTGGCAGGCAGAGAGGACAGAAGCTGTGGAAGTTGAATTTAATAGGATTCACAGAATAGATTTAAGGAGCTAATCATCCTTATAGCTGCTCAAGTCCAATTTTTATCCCCCGAAGCTACTAAATTTTTTAAGCATGTATTTTTGGCAGTGGTTTCCAGCAAATATCTCCCCATGGAACACACTGAATTGTGTAGGGTGTATTACATAAATGAGCTGCTTTGCCATTTCTGTAACCCCTAAATGCCAGTGAGAACCGTAACTAGGTATTCCCTTGTCTTACCAGGCTGACCTAGTCTTAGTCTTCCACTTATTAAAGCCAGAAGAGGACAGACATTCAACAAGGCGCTTGGGACACGGTGTCATGCAGTGCTACAGTGATTAGATGCCAGGATCCAGACTCAGAACTGACTGTATCGGGTGTGCAAAAAGTCCTGTCCAAAATGAGGAAGGGTCAGCTGTCTACACCAGGATTCCAATATATTGCCACTTTCACCCTCTATCAGCCAAAGGAAATGCCATAGATGGCAGTATGTTTGATATTCCATACCTATATCTATATATTTCCATATAGAGCAAAAAGGGTGCAGAAATGCAAACCAAGCCAACAGTTATGATTATCCCTCCCTGGGTTGCCCCTGTCTTGTGTTCAGCGTCATTTAAATGAGTGGAATAGGAGGGATATTGTCCACAATTTGAAGGAGATATTTAGGCACCCCTTATGTCCCATAGACCCCTCATTGTCATTGTCATAATGCTCATCAAGAGGGCTGCCAAGTGCTTTTAACAGGCATAAACAGATAGGAAAGTGAAATAACTGTTTTGAGGTTCTGAGGTTTTTATCAACTCATTTTGGATGGGACACATACGCAGTTCTGCTTTCCCTGAGCTCCCAAAATTCCTCTCTTTAGAGAAACACCCATCTCATACAAGCCAACTGTCTCCATAGCACATCCTCCTCAAAACATGAGGGCATTATCTTAGCTTATTAAATGCAAGGACACCTGGTTTGATTACTGTGCCTTCTGAGAAAGTGTGAATATCTCAGTTCACAGCAGTTCCCTTCAAAAGAAACACGTGTCTTGCGCCTATATGGCAGAAGAGGTTCATTCATCAGTGTCTGGGCTCACAGCCCTGCACTGGGAGATGGCCAAGACTCATCTGAACCTCACAGCCTTGCTGCTCGAGGAAGGCAGGCTTGTTGAGATTTTCTTGTCATTTGATATTTACTGCAGCACACTGGAAAAAGAGTATAGC
Source organism: Falco naumanni (assembly GCF_017639655.2). Lineage (NCBI taxonomy): Eukaryota > Metazoa > Chordata > Aves > Falconiformes > Falconidae > Falco > Falco naumanni. The sequence continues at coordinate 49,709,397 of NC_054058.1, read as the reverse complement.
TGAAATCAGGCAGTCCTGGAAGGGTTGAGCTGCCACCACAGTTTTCACCAAGTTCAACAAAGCTGATGGCAGCCCAGACACATGTTAGATTCCTTCTGTCTGCTCTGCTCCTATTTCTAGGAGTCTCAGAGGCAGAAGTCCTAGTGGCTCCCGGGCACAGGAGGGCACAACACACTCTGAAAACACTTGAGAGAAAAGTAAGTCCTTCTTCTAACCTCAAGTTCCAGTCTTAGACAGTTGCATAAAAGTGTCAGGGGTTTGACTACTTCAGTTTTCATAATTAGCAGACAACCCATGCAACGAGCCTTCCAAAGAAGTGTCATGTTCCTCAAGCCTTCCTATGGGTCCTTACAGTTTTCCAGCTACCAAATGCTTGGCAGCACTTTGTCAGACATTTTCTGTATTCCCTGGCTGGAAACAGCTGGAGTCTTGCAGGGTAAATACTGGGTCAAGGCTGTTAAGGTTGATAAGAACTATGAAGATGCAGTGAAAAAGACCAGGAAGTATTGAGACGTAATACAAGATTTTGAGTGATTATGGAAAGCCAACATTAAAAAGACATCTGGAAGAAAAGAAGGTAATGAAGGTGAAGGACCATCACTATGTGGGTCTTCCACCTACCCAATAATCATGTGTATAGTAACTGTGGGTGTGCTGAGTCAGCAGCAAGAGCCAGGAATATCACCAGATGAATAAAGATAGTGAATTAAGTAGCACAGAGTACCTGGATCTTTTTGGATGTACTTTAATCATCTAATTAGCCCCAACACTGAAAAGTGCACAAAAATACTACAGTTATTATCTCTTTTCTGCCTAGGTAGAGTAGTTCTATCACTTCCCTTCATTCCCAGAAAAGCAGGTCAGTGCCAATCGCTCACACTATCTGAAAATAAGATATATCTTGTTTCTGGGGAATCTCTCATCCTGAAACCTTTATCCTTACTCTTGAAGAGAAAGACATGTAAACTGAGATTGCCAAGGTTGTCTATGGACTTGGATGATACATTTTTACTCATTCCTATAGAATTTAGGAAATGGCATATTTCACAGCAACTTTGAATTAGATTATTTTGAAGGTTTTTGATTTATCTTCTTTGTCATGCCATGTTGATAACATGAAAGATATCAATATCACATACAATAACAACAGGGGGAAGAAAACAGTTACGCTGGTTACTCAAGGCTTATTTAATCACATTTTTATAACATTAACATCCTAGATTAGAATATCTGGTCATGTTCATCAGATGAATGCCAAAACCCAGTAACCACACAGTCACTTGGAGTACTTCTGCACTCCCACAAAAGCTGCACTCATTTACTTTTGAACTTATGGCTCTGAGCCAGTGTAAATGGGCAGCCTAAAAATATGAAACAAGGAACTGCTTCTTCACTTGTGAGATTCTTTCTGGCTACAGACCTTTGGTAGCTCCTGGTGCCATTAAATCAAAAGGCTGATCCAGTTCCTAGCTTTGTGTGGGAACTTGCTCAGATTTGCTTAATTTCTCACTTGACCAGGGCTGAGCTTTCAAACCTGCACAACTTCTACAATATTTGTAAACTGCTGATGGTATAGAGCTGTATTCCCCAAACACTGTCTTGCGTTCCGGTGAAAAAATAATTAGCATAAGCATATTTCTATAATTACAATAAAAAGCTTTGCTTTCTCATGGTGCTAAAACATATTTTTAATTGGATTCACAAACTTAATTCATTTTATATAATCGCCTTGGATTCTATAGTTCAGCTGTTAAAAATCATTATCCCGGCTAGCCCCTAGCAGTCTTTCCCCACATCTGACCAACCAGTCCTGAATAGACACGTGTGAAAGGCTGCCTCGTGCTCCAGGGGATGATGGAAATAGGGAAAGCTATCAATAGCCAGCTCAGGCTAATGAAAGCACATCTCTGCAGGGGCTGAGCAAGCTGATGATTGGTTGTTAATTATATGGGACAAGTTTAATTGCATTTCCCTACAATAGGTTATGTCTGTTTGACCATGATATCTACTGTTTATATCCCCATTTAATTACATTACAGCCTTCGTAGCTGCAAAATGCAGAAACCCTTATTAAGTGAATATTTCTGAATTACAGAAATTATCTCATTTTAAATGAGTTTTGTCAGTCTTATCATATCAACTGATAAATAATTTACACTGTATATGTATGCAATATAAATACCAGGTATAAACACCATTTTGGTATCTAATTTCTTTGTTCCAAAAGAGCAGTTCTCACCACGTATCTCCCCTTTTTATCCTTACCTTTATATTTCTACCAAATGAGCCATCTACAGCTGCTGTGTAGAGCTCCTCTGCCCAGCTATTTCCTTGCTTCCACTGGGATTGAAATTTTTCTGCACAGAGCTTTTACAGCATTTTTTGCGGAATAAATACTGTGTCATCGAACTCAATGTCTCTTCTTTCAGCATAGCAGCCAACATACTTTTCTTGATATCCCATCCTATATGAAATTTTGTATGATCGCTCTTTAAGATCTCCTTCTCCTTTGTGACATCCACCTTTCTCCTACACTTTGATTCTGGTTTTTTCCTTGTCCCTACCTAGTTTATCTAGTTAGCTGGAATCAGTCTGAGCTTCCAGCCTGACACCTTCAAGATCTATCCCTTTGCTTGTTGCAAGTCTGTCTGTTCAGACTAGAGTCTCAGCCTGTCTCTCTCCCTTGTCTGGGACAGGGTTCAGCTACAGACCTTGCAACATCTCTCTCATCTTTCTAAAATCTCCCCATGACCTCCTTTCCTTGGCACAATTCAAAATCTTACTGTAGTCTCTCTCTCTTTTCCATTACTTGACAGTCATATTTGATTTTCCTTCGTATTTTTTTCTCTGTCCAAATATTAATAGTTCTTCTGTCAAATCTCTCTCTTTGTCTGTGTCCCTCTCTTTCTGTCTCTTGGGAAGGGAACATTATCTTTGTTACAGTGGCATTTCTTTTAAGGTGTTTTGCCCATGTTGTTTTCCACACTTGGCAATGTAGAGCCCATGAAATTGGAAAGGGACTTTTTTAGACCAGTAAGGGCATTAGGGGATCCTTTGCCACTGCAGAGTCCAGATTTGTGTAGTTTTCAATGCAGTCGTAGAGTAAAGGATGTCTATGCTAGTATGTATGCTTTGAAGTTAGAGCCATGGGAAGCACCTTTGCTCATGAGACGTGGTCTGAACCCAGCCAGTCGATAACCAGTGATAAATGGTTCAGGTGCAGGTCCATCTTCCTAGAAATAATTTTCTATATTGCTGTGAAAACACTCCAGTTCAGTAGTCAGCCGCGTTATCATAGCACCAAGCTCTGACCCTTGGGGTTATGTAGGATGTGCTCAGAACTAGAGTCTCAGTGTTTTTTTGCTGCTCTACTCAGACCTTTATACAGCTTCCAAACCTGAATCACAGTAGTTGTATTCAGTGCCTGGAAAAACAGTTCCTATTCATTATCATCCCTCCTCAGTCTCTCCAGTACTCCTTAGGTTGCCAAATTGCCATTAGTGCTTTCAATCTTACTTTGTATTTACCTTCATGTCCCACTGCCTCAGTTTCTTTTTGTTTTGTTCTGTGTTTTTATAGGAATTATAATTAAAAAGAAGTATCATGGATTTGTTTGAAATAATACCTTTTTTAAGTGGCATGTCCAGCTGCAGGCTAGGGTGCTTACTTGCTCATATTCTACAGGCATTCATCAAAGTACAACACTGTGAAATCGTATCACTAATAACTATGGACCCAGGCATCAACACACAACAGAACTGGGCTACAAGGGCACCAAAAGGTCAGGATTCAGCTTTTTGCACTGCTCTTGTGCGGGAAAAACTACATTTATGAAATGTTATTTATTGTCCATAATTCATTGATTTTGGATGGGACCTAGAGGTTCACACTTGATAACTAAAATACTAGGTGATGGACTATCACTATCAATATAATCTTTAAATTTTTTCTATTATACCCAGGTGTGCTTGTAGCCATTTTATCTTCTTGGGTGTACTGTCAGGCTATTTTTCAGATACGTATCGTGATTTATGCCCTTTCTCTCAGAGTGAAACTTATTTCACTATAGTAATCATAGTTTCCAGTCTACCTTTTATCAATTACATCAACTCACTCACCAGCCTAATGCTCCATTATCCCAGGAACATCACATTGCTGTGGTATTACCTTTCCCTGGAGGAGGCTGAATTGCTTTTATTACTTCCTGCTTGAACAACTGCTAATCTCTTTTCTGGAGTTCTTCCAAGAGGATGACTATACTTCTGACACAACTGATTCAAATTGCCCTTGCCAGGATTTAACAGACTGAAATACCTGTCTCACTTTCTTCAAGGACAGAGATTTCCCATCGAATCTGTTATTTAAAAACAAGTGCCGGGTTTTGTGCAGTTTCCCATTTATCCTCCTGTTTTGGTGAACTTGACCACATTCTGAGTTTCCTGATGCCATATTGCTGATTATTGTTACCTACAGCCAGACTCTATGAGGGTTTACAACCTGTAAATCCCATTGATTTCTGTTCCTATTAAAAATCTAAACTAGCCAGAATTTGTTGTTAAATTCCTGTTTTCCTGCATTAATTTTCCAGACTCTGACTCAGTTTGCTAACCTGAGCTGCTAAATCATTTGCTTACTTTTAAATCTGATGTTCAGTATAAAATAAATTTTGTTAAACCAGTTGCTGAACTTTAGTGATGTGCAAAGAAGTTGGATCTAGTTCTAGGGCCAAGAGCTTAGCAGCAGCCACAGGACAGACACATACTGTCCCCAGCCTTCACCAAGTTAGCACTGTGGCTGTATGCTCTGAATATACTGAAGGGACACTCCCATTTCTAAAGTAACAATTAAATTCCCCTGAAATCAAGTGTTTAAAGCACTGAACTAATATTCAAAAAGCTTTCAGCTTTGCCATTGAATGCAATGCCTATGACAGGCTCAGGGCTTTCTGGGGCTTGGGGAAAGAGAAGGGGTCTGAGGGTGGTGGCAGGAGAAGAAAATGAGAGCCTGTCCCATGAGTACCAAAAGCCCTCTCCACCACCCTGCCCAATCCCACAGGCAAGTCCTGCTATATTGCTATGTCAGCTTGCTTAGGGGTCTATAAGCAGTATTACTGAAGCAAGTTGTGAAGCTTAACTTCTGCTTTTAGCTTGAAGTGAGTGTTTTTTATATAAAAGTCTGTGCCTTGAGCAACACCCTTTCAGTTCTTGGAGAAGTATAGGAAAAAAACGTCTTGGTGAATAGTTGCAAGTCATGCAGGTCCTGCTGCTTCTGCATTTCCTCTCCCAGTCTGTAACGTGTCTTTTTAGTCTTGGCAGAAGGATGTAAGAAATGGCCCTGAGTCTAATGGCTGGCTGCCACTCAAGAATTGACAAAAATCGGGGGAACAGCTTATCAGTGTCTCTTGTGAGATGATAAAGATGAACTTGAAGGCTACGCCCAAGTTGTGTTTTAAACAAATTAGATGAGATGGGCCCTATCTCTTTTTTAGTAACACTTAACACATTGGGATCTCCAAAAGCCCCCTTGTGCTGTTGTAACATAAATAACAACCACAACAACTGATTCCTTCTGGTGAAGGATCTGATCTCACAGAAGAAAATCACAGATGTGGCAGAGTAGGAAAAAAAGACGTATTTTATTACATTGAGATCTCTTTTCCAAGTTGCCTGGATTCTGACAGCCTAGGTTTTTTCAGACCAGCTTAGTCCTGCTCAGCTTGGTGAGAGCAGGTTGGTATGGATTAGCTGAAGATCAAGTCCATTCTCTTTCACTACTGGAAGGGTACAGGCACCACAATAGAAAGCTGAACGCATTGGAAAAAAATAGCAATGTATATGGTAGAACAATGAATACCTGATCTTTCCACAAACTTTACTGCCACATAAATTTCTACTTACTGTTAAGATTATGAACCACAGGAAGTTACCCATTTTGAAGCAGATAGCATACATGTCTATAGTCTACCACCTGTAGTTTGACTATACAAAACAAAAGCAGGATTTTCTTGGCTTCTTTGGTGCTCAGAGCTGTTTTCAGAGTGGTGTGGGTCCCTGAAGGGACAGTGCTTTTAACTGTGCCTGTGTCTGGATTCAGTGACAAAACTGTGTGCTCAGATATTAGGTCCATTAACAATGACTGCATTTTTAAATGGAGAGTGTGACTCATTTGATTATCCATTTAATCAGAACATGATTGCTGAATCCCCTTTAGAATAAAGTATTTAAATCAACTCAATTCTCTCTGGATGTCTTATTAACTACTATTCAATAAAAGAGTAGCAATTACTTGGCTTGAAATTTTTTTTTCCCTCCAATAAAAACATTTTAAGGCATGACACAAGTGTACATGTGGCAGTGGGCAGGAAGTCTCCTTTTAGGTCTGGGCAATCAGCCATTCATTTCTGCTATTTGTTTCCTCAAGGTTAATTCTTCTTTCATCATGTTTTGGTGGCAGTAAAGTTTTTTCTAGGTGGACTTATTCTTGCCTATTCATAGAAACCCAGTGTGAAGATCTTACAGATTCATTTCTTTCAAAGCTTTAGAAGTAAACACATCTGTGGTAGAAAAGTCTTGGTCACTTACACTTTCCTTATCTCTGCCTTTTTTCTCCAGTTTGTTGCTTATTTGTTTACTCAACATCCTTGTTCCTCCTGTGCCCTCTTCTTTGGCATTGACCCCTGAATTCTATTGAGGCATTAGGGCTTGAATGAATGTATACATGTAGTGTACCTTACATCTGGTACACCTACATCATATGTACCAGCCACCCTATATACATTCAATACATTCGTGTCCTCTGTCCACTTTTCCCTGTTCACTGCTGCTGTTAGTTCATGTCTTTGAAAATCAAAATACTTTGTTTAGCATAACCTCTGCTGTGCAGGGAATGAACTGCACCTGCCAACGCTCAGCCTGACCCTTTTCCCTCCCCAAGTCTAAAGCTGTGGCAGTGGTATGGGAGCCCGCTCTTCCTATGGCGTGAATGTGGTGTATCCTGGCTGTTCGGTGTACCGAGTGTGCTGAGACAGTGCTGAAGGGACCCAGAGCTCATGCAGTCCCATCCCTGTTGCCTTTTGGGAGCGGGTACCTCCAAGGCCCTACAGAGCCCTTGCAGAGCCATTCAAAACAGCCTGGTAATGAGCTAACGGCGCTGCTGTGGGACTGGTCGGGGCTCCAGTGGTGAGCCTGGCTTGGGGGTGCCTCTAATTAACAGCAGAGAGAAACCCACTGGGGCCGGTGCACAGTCAACAATGCTCCGAACACGTTTGCATTAGGACTCAGCTTCAGTTGTTTGCCCAAATGCAGAATGAGGGAAAACAGCACGTTTCAAAGTTACATTGAACCTTAGACAGGAACCATGGAGAGGCTTCAGCACTTGTTTGAGCTTTCTGAGAAATTATGACTGAAAATATCTGGGTTTATGTATATTTTAGAGCAAAGATATATGCATTCTGGATGTGGTTTGAGCACACCTGTTGGGAAGGTAGGGGTGCAATTGGTAATTGCAGTATCACATTACCATCACTTGGTCACGTGTGGCTAGGCTATGTGCCATTTATTTTAATCAGTTTATATTTCAATTTTATCTGTGGTTTTATTCCAGAACACAGCTCCTCAAATACGATTTGGGCTATCACTTCAAGGTTAGGCATGTGTGCAGCTTATTAGGGTCTTAGAAGGTGAAAATATCCGTAGTGCATAGATTAATGAAGTTGACAACCCTTCCTGCAACAATGCGGCATGGACCTATACCAAGACTGAAGCAGAATGCCTGGGGCTATTCAATCTGCACAATAACCTTCCATGAAACGTGTTTGTTCAGTATATAAACTATATAAAAAGCATCTCAGTTTTAGAAGAGTTGCACCATGAATTTTGTGTTTGTTGCCTGTTGATGTTAGGAGCAATGAAACACAGAGAGGTTTACAGATCACTCCTGAGCCGCAGGATGTGATTCACAGCACATGGCTGTGGCCAGCCTGGAGCATCTCAGGAATATATTTGTGTTATATGACACAAGCTTTTCTCAGGATTTAGCTCTATGAGTGTTTTGTGCAGTGAAGACAAAACAGTCCCACATGCTTTTTTTGTTTCATAGAACATATTGGTGTACTCATTTATGAAGGGTGTTTTGCAGGTGAAGATGCACTGTAATATTAACTTGCTTAAGAAATCTGTGCTGATATCTAAATTCCTGCTCCTTCATGTTTGTCTCAAGTGCCTCTATCAGAATTTAAAAAGCCAAAAGTCAAGAGGTTAGTTCTATTTAGGAGTGCTGTTGACCAGCACGTGAGGTAAGAGCACAACAGTATAACATGCTGTAAAATCATCTGTTTATCGTGAGGTCAGTAACAGTACTAATGGATGGTGACACAATAACATTCAGGGGTTCATTTTCGGTACTTAGTTCGATTGTCTGTCCTACCAACAGCTACTGCATCAAGCATTTATTACACACAACAATGTGAGTTAACAAAAAAGCAGAGTACCTAGTTATTTGGCTTTTACATGTCAGAGCTTACTTGAGGGGTCAACCACTATGACAGTGCAAAAGAGAACCTGAGACACATGGCTCTACCCACCAGAGGATGTCCTGTCCAGGCTGTTCCTGCCACCCTCTTTTGTCATTAGCATGGTTCCCTTCTGATCAATAATTCCAGGCAAAGAGTAATTCAGTAGGGGTTTAGGCACATAGCTCTAGGTAAGTCCTGCTTTGGCCATCTCCTTCTCTGCCCTGCACCAGAGTGACTGGACACTTGCTGTAGTGAATGCTTGCCAGCACCAGCATCACACCAGCCCAGGACACTGGGTGCTACTGGTTCCCTCTTTATTCTGATGAGGTAGGCTCTTCCCATGCTGGCAAAGGAAACACATCAACTAATTCGTTGGAAATAAATGCAGCACGTCCTTTGAATGTGCAAAAGTGGCTGTGCAAGGCCATTCCCCTGATGAGGGGCCTCATGACAGTGCACAAACAGAGCAACCTGGTCTAGTGGAAGGTGTCCCTGCCCATGGCAGGGGGCTGGAACTAGATGATCTCTAAGGTCCCTCCCAACCCAAACCGTTCTGTGATTTTACAAAATACTCGTGTCTCTGCAGATGCAAATCTCTGCCTTGTGCAGGGAAAAGGGGTGATCTTACTGATTTAGGTGGGCATCTTCACATGTCTCTTGACCCTCTATCAAGTGACACACTGATCTATTTGTATTTGCTGGCCTGAGTAAAAGGTGTGCGGAGTCTTGGTTTAGTCTCTGTTCCTTCACCTGTTTGTAGAAATAACTCTAGCTGAGTCAGTTCTTTATAAAGATAGCCAGTTATTCAAAGTGTGGAATTAAATATTTGTTAAGATGAAGTTAGATGAAGTGGCTGCAGCCACCCTGTTTGCAGGAAGCATTGCCAGTGCTTGCCTGCTCAGGGTGTGGGAGGTTCCCCTAGCACTTTGAAGGGGTGGAAAACCAAACGTCCTTCACTCATTAACCTTTCTTTAGCAGGTGACCTCCCCCCCCCCCCCCCCCCCCCCAATAACTCTTCCTCTTTGGAGTGGTGGTGGGATTTGGCCCTGGGTGGGACCACGCCACGGCAGAGAGCCCTGTAGCACTGGAAGCTTCAGAGCAGCCCTGGCTCCTCAAGGCTGCGCACAGGGAAGAGGAAACAACTCATGATGTGAAGCCAAGGCATAAATTAATGACAAAAATTTTAGCAAAGCTATCATCTCTGCTCCTATATGTTTCATTTTACATTGTCTTCCATAGACACACACACCCCTCAAATTTTTCATCAATGGATTTTCATTTGTCTTGAACTAGAGCAATCCATATGTTTCATACATTAGCTTTTATTTTGTCAACTGAAGTAGTTGAACTTTTCAGATCCAATATTTGTGTATCTGTATGTCAATTCAAGTATCACATGAGAAGCTTATTTGAAATTAAAATCTAAGGTACAGGGAAAGACTATTACAAAATGCAGTAGTAGGCTGCATGGATTGTCACATCTGATTTTTGACAGACAATAGTCTTATGGCATACAGCAATTTTTCTCTGAACATCTTACTGAAAACCTCATCATCCAGTGATGAGGGGATGTAAATCACTCTTGAAACCTATCCTACTAGACGTATTAAAAAAAAAAAAAAAAAAAAAAAAAGCAAGCCTGACAGGCAACCAAAACCAGAACCAAACCTGCAGAAAAGCTTGAGGTGAGTAACAGGGAAATTAATCCTGTTTCTTCTGTTATCTTTTACATGGAACATCAAATTTCAGCCATCATAATTAGAAAATTTTATCTACAATTAAGAAGGATGTTTCAATGATTCTCTCCAAGCTTTTGTGTTGTAAAATTAAAATGTACATCCTGAGAGTGAGCCTCTTAAAAACATGGACTATGCCTCTGCAGTGGTCCTGTTATATTATTTTTGTTATTGCAAATCTTTAGTGGACAACTGATGAGCAATAATCTCATTAAAATTAGCTACATAATTAAAAGTGTTTTGCTTTTTTAATATTTGTAGTGGAATGGTTTTTAGTTGCAGTCTGAAATACGTGATTTAGAAAAAAAAGATCATGGTTCTGCTGTGTGGCTGTCTCCAGCATGTAAACTGGCTGCAGCTCTGACATCCCCACTGAAGGCTGCTGTCATTAGTGGAGAACCCCTGACACTCTGTTAGACAGTTATTCACTAACAAAAATATTCATTATGCAAACCTCTGCCCAAAGACCTGCCTAAAATGCCACAAGCAGAAGTCTCTGCTGGTGTAAGTGAACGCAGCTTCAGCAGCTTTGGCAGGGTGGTGACTGCCTGCTCCAACTGAAACCTCTGCTCTGGGTTCCAGTTTTCAGCATCTCTGCTTTCACCACAAACAAAATTAAATAAATTGCCAAATTTTCTTCCTTGTTAGTCATTAACCTGTGGCTGCATTACCATCTCTAACCTCAAACCTCTTGTATTCTGTATGAATCGTGCTTACACACGATTTTTATGTTGTAGTGTTTTGAAAACTTTCATTATTTTTCTTAACACCTTAGGCTCTCTTACTTTATTCTACCATCTTGGTCCATGCACAAGTCTCCTGCCACAAAGCCGTGTGCACCCTCCATATTTCTTCCCCTTCCACCACTTGGTGCTACCCGCAGGGACCCAGTGATACCAATCCTGGAGGATTTGTATCAGAGCTTTGTCCTCCTCACATGAACGGGCCCTGATGTGCCGAGATGGTTCCTGCAGGCAGAATCCCTTCGAAGATGATGCTGTCTGACAACGCAAATCAATTCAGTGTTTCTTCATCTCATTTCAGACCAGTGGGGCTATCTGGTGTGATACTGAAAACGTGCTATGTGTTGCCTGTCCTCATCAAAAGGGTTAATAGTGGTCAACCTCCTGGACACACTTTAAAAGGAGTGACAGGGCAGGCAGAGCACACACAGCGCTGAGCTTTGCCCCTACTGCTGCGGCACAAACCGCCCCCCCCATCCCCCCACCCCCCCCCCACCCCCCCCACCCCCCCCCCGAGTGCAATCTGCTGCCTGACAAGCTATTCCCATCTTCATGCGTCAAGACCTTAAGCCTTTCTTCTTTGACACAGAGATTAAGGGCAATCCTGACAAATTCAAAACCAGATCAAGCAATGGTACTTTAGCAAGATGAACTACTGGCCTACAGATCACCTGGCACAGGCTGGACTCCCGGGCTTCCCACGGGAACCGTCCCCTCTGATCCTGCAGGTTCAGTGGTGGGCAGCACATCTCCCTGTCCTGAACCCACTCTGAGTGGCGGAGCTTTACATGAATCACAAAAGCTGAGTGAATTGGCTACAAACCAACCAAGTCAACACCATTTTTTTAACCCTTGTTATTGTACAGGTGCCAAGCACAGGTACCAGCAAACACTGATCTGGGAACTGGCAACGTAGCTAGGCATTCAGCTGGTTTCTGATTCTGCCTCTGCCTCCAAGAAGTGCTGTTTCCCTGCACCTTTGGGACCAGGCTAGCTGCTGAATTTCAGAGCAAACATCCCTGTCCCATAGCTCTTACCAATTTACTTTTCAAACAGCAATTCTGACCAAAATGCCCCTGTAATTTATGATCACGATAACAAATGGGTGAATTAGAATAAGGTCATTAATATTATTGCTTACAGAAATAGCATTATTTTTTGCAAAACAAGCAGATCATTACCAACTTGTGTCTTATTCCTATTAGCCACTATTTTATAGTGCCTTTCATGTATATACATGCATTCACACAGGATGTGACTACAACGCATTGCTTTGGGTAGCAGTTTTCCTTGGGCTGCTGCTCACCAACAACTGTGACTTCCCTCTTGTGGTCAATGATTATTTTTAAACGCTAGTGATAAAAGACCGGGCTGCCTCTCACATTAAAAAAAAAAAAAAAAAGTAGAAAATCAGTTTGTTCTAGAAAAAATATATATGAGCTTCCCTTTTGACATTTATGGTCATTACCCAATTTTAATAGAACAGCAGAGACTGTTTTCTTATTAAAGCAAAAATGTAGAACCAAGCATCTGTTGGGTAAAAGCCAAGAAGAAAAAAATAATCTCAGCTAAATAAAAAGTTCTTGCCAGCTAACTGGCTCACTAATTGTTCAAGTTATATAATTACACCTAAAAACAGTGTCTTGTACACACTACAAAATTAAAGCTATAGTATTCACTCGTAACCGGTTTTTCAGTGCTTCCTTATGTGCTGCTTGTGTCTAGAGACTATCAGTCAGCCTAGCAAAGGACAGTTTTCCTCTCCTTAACTGGAAATGAAACGATTCCAGTCTGCAGAGGAATGAAGGTGGGTTAATTAACATTGATAATACACAGCTGTGGGCTGGCTTCAGGGGCGGTGGGTTGGCTGACGTGGACAATGTGCAGCTGTGGCTGGTTCTGTTAAGTAGTTAAATAGCTCTAAGCCAGGGGTCCTCAAACTTTTTAACCAGGGGGCCGGCGCGCGGATGCAGTGGCAGGCAGTCACCTGCGGCTGCTTGGTTTCCCCCCCCAACCCCTGGCGGGGGTCTGTAAATACCAGGGGCCGGACTGAGGACCCTGGGGGGCCATATCCGGCCTGCAGGCTGTAGTTTGAGGACCCCTGCTCTAAGGGGTATGGAATTGGAGCCTGTGATGAAAAGAGATCTGGAAGAAGCAGAGGGAGGAGAGAGAGTGTGTGCCTCAGATGTAGCACAGACAAGCAGAGGCCCCAGGAGAAGCAGAGAAGAAGGGGGCCTGGCTGAGGAGAGGCTGGCTGGAAGAGGAGCCCGGAGAAGGAAGACCTCGGATGCAGGAGAGGCAAGAAGCAGGGTGGATTGGCCTGAAGAGCATGAAGAAACAGCACAGACAGTAGATGGACCTTTGAGGCCTTGCGGGGGATTCGTGGCTGTGCTGGGGCAAGGTGGGGAACTACTTATTGAAGTTAACTTGGTATGGGATGGTAAAGGCCTAGTTGCAGCTGGCTAGTTTGGATAATGCTGTGACGCCAGTCCATGTCAGCTGTTTTTCTATTCATCTGTCCTCTGACTTGGCCAGAAACTGTTTCAATTAGCAGCCTTATTTTTTTTCTCAATTTTTTTCTTGAAGAAGCTCTTCAAAAACATTGGTTTTGGTACTCCAAGTTTGGAGTCTTCATCATGTAGGTTCTTTCATTTACCCATCTGTATGGCTCCCTCGTATTTTCCTTATCTCAACAGCTTGGAAAATGCCCGCTTTCTTCAAAATACTGGAACAAGACTAACCAAATTCCCAAGGAAGGGGAAAAGGGTCTCTTCAAATGGCCTTGCCCTATACTTGGTGGAAGCAGTTGCTTCCTGGGAGATAGTTTTGGCTTGCTTCAAAAAGTAAGGAAACTAAAGCAACTGCTTCATCTGTTTGTTCATCCATCTGACTGAGTATTCCCCCTACCCCAAACTTGCAAACTTAACAGAGATTTTCAGTGAAGTTTGGCAGATGTTTCTAAGATTAGGTTGTTATTAAGCCTCTTGAAATAATAGCTGGATAAATAGGAAAAAAGAAAACCATACAATTCACTGGAAGGAGAATGGTGTACTATTAATCTGTTACATGCTGTTTGTGGTCTGGACTACACCCAGGAGACTGTGCTGCTTTAGTAAGGGCTACTGCTGCCTGTCCCGTGTGGGTGAAGGCCAGCTACCTTACTAGCTGCTTCTGAAATCTTTCCAGGAAAGCTCAAATATTGTATCTTTGTTCTTTCATTTTCTCTGTCCCAGCAGTTTCATTTTCACTTCCTCTTCTTCCTGCCGTGCCAGACAGGATAAGTTTTTGTGCTGGCATGCCTGCACCTATTTCACTACAGTGTGTGTATTGCTGACAATCTCCTGGAATATAGTCTTGAATACTGCCACTTAAAAAAACTGGTTTGACCCCTTATTCCTCTGTAGTCTTGAAGCCCTCTAGATCTTTGCAAGCACAAGGCAGAGCAATGTATGGGGTGGGCTGCTATCTTCTGTCAGATACAATGCTGGGTTTCAAGACCAAAGCATTCCTCTTTGGATGCCTTTGGACTGGGAACTAGGGCAGCAGCCTCCGGACAATGCCTATCAAGCACAGTTTACTACCAGAGGTAAATGCTGCTTGTTCCTTAAGGCAGCATGAGATCTAGCAATTTTTAAGAAGTCATGCACCAGAACTGGACTATCTAAACTTGTCCTGTTTGAAGGCTCGGGTCTGAAACCCTGGCTGTCCACACTTGTACAACATGGCAGGCTGGTGACCAGGTGTTTTTCCTCCTCTTCACTTATATCCAAAATGTAATAGAAAGCCAGGCAGAACTAAATCCGACTTAAGATTTTCAACGTGATGCCATGGGTTTTTTTCAGTTGATAGGGGAACCACAGCATCTTCTAAGCTTCTTGTATTTCACTGGAGCACCTCAGGGTAAGGGAGAACAGGTTGAAAGGCTGTCTGGGTCCGGGTGACAGAATTTGTGTCCTGACCGGCCTCACTGTCAACTTCTAGCATATGCAAACTCTTTACTTGCAAGCTGGCTTCAATTTTATCCCACAGGGCTTCCCCAGGGGACAAAGCCAGGGCTGCCAAATTCACAGATGGGCAAACTTCTACAACCCCAAATGAATGATCCATCCTTCAGATATTAAACAAGACCTGAATTTTTTATCAACTATTCTACATCTGAACACAGTAAGGAACTTTATGTATATTTTTTGTTGCCAACAGTCATGAGATCACAAGGATCACGATTTTCCTTCTTGCTTACAGTCACAATGGATCACATCTACTGTCTGCAAAAGTCCTGTTGACATGTATTTATCTTGACAGTTTGGTCTAAAGTTTCCACTTCATGTGTACAAAGAGCACCAAGAGACCGCTTCAGAGATTAAAAAATGATGGCCAGTTAGATGTGTTTACACCCCAGAGGGCATCGTTTGGGGGTAGATTCCTACAAGTAGCACATTCAGTTATTTCCATCTTCCTGTGATACCAATTGCTGCTTCTGCCAGCTCTCTGAAACACCATTTCCTAAGGTAGTGGGAGGGGGACAGAAACACAAAAAAGGACAATTACTTTTCAGAAATTATTGATATCTCATCCTCTTCCAGCTTTTCTCCCTAATTCTTCTTTCAGAGAAGAAAAAAATTCTACACTGTAGACAGTATTTCTTCATATATTATTTCTATTGGTTCTGTTTTAAAATGGGCCAGACAGCATACAAAGAGAATGTGGTTCCCAAATCTTTTGCCACTTTGCCTCTGCTACGTGGACCCACAAGGAAACTGTTATTTTCCTAGGAACAATGCAATAGAAGATTACAAGGAAAAAATACCATTGGGGTATCCTCTTTAATTCCCTCAGGATTTATACAATCACTTCAGTGAAAATAAAACCAAAAGCAAAGGTATGTCACTAAGGGGAAAATGTAGCAACTATATGTATTGGTGTACTTTGGGGAACATGCATAAAGAATGTACGTGTGTCTCCAAAAGTGTACGGAAACTTCTGTCCCAACAAAGCCTAGGGAATTCAGGCCCCTCTTTTCGGGAATTATTCTTTAATCAAAACAGAAACAGCTGTATTTCATATCTCCCAATCAATGCACATTGCTGGAAAAATCAAGATACCTGTACAGAAAAACAGGCAGCCCAGTATCTGAAGGTGCCAGAACTGAGACTATGCAGATAACAGAAGCTGGAATAGCCAGCGGGTTCCAGTTACACATAGGAGGGCGGACAGAATGGCTTCTGATTCAGTGATAAAATCCCTCTTTCAAGCATCATGGCCAAACATCAGCTTTCTATCTCCTGAAGCTCCTATATCTTGGAATCCATGGCTCTCCTGCAGTCTTCTCTGCAAAGCAGCTGCCCTCCTGCTCAGTCTGTTTCCATTCATACACAGAATAGACAAGGTATGAAAAAAGCATTGCAATGGATTTTGTGTACTGTAAAAGATGTTATTTAAAATCTCCTTACTTCATGTACTGTTTAAAAACAGAGGTCCAGAATTTTGCACATCAGACAATTTCTTTAGGACACAAAATCCTGATTTGGGATCCTGTCTCAGGGCTTTCAGTTTTGAATAAACATTCTTATTTTCTCTTACTCTTGCAGGTATGGAACATGACTGTTTCGGGTTTTTTCTTTGCAGAAATATGACTAAATAAAGCATCCATGGAAGTAAAATGTAATAGCAGGAGATTACAATGGGAAATGGTCAGACAGATTCACATTTTTTAGCATGTAATGATATGCAACTTTCCATAAATAATTTGGCTGCAGTACATAAAGTCCTATAACATCATGGGAACAACTTCTGCCAGAGTTGTTTCATGCCTTTTTCTGCTTTGAATTCTTCATTACATGGTGGCTCAGATGTGATTTTTACTGCTAGTGTAAACAGAACAAACAGTGAAATTTTAAAACCACATTTATTTTTAATACAAAATCTGTTGCACTATTACAGAAGTGAGCCTGTATGTTTACCCCCACATGCACAGATAATTCAGCATCTACAATTAAATAAGAGTAAAATTATATTTCTCTTTTACCAAAACCATTGGCAAATCTTATTAAGAAATGTCTCTTTGTGCTTTGTAATCAATGTTTGTAGAATTAATTTCTTATTTCGGTTCCCATTAAGAAAACTGATCAATGGAAAGCTCAAAGGTGCGAAAGAAGCTTATTACAGCTACCTTACATTTGTGATTACTTCAGTTGTGCTTTACCTACAATATATACATGATCGCTGCAAGGTGTACTATGGTCTAATGCAACGCATTGGGAAAAGCTCTGAATGGTTCAATTAGGAATCTGCAGTAAATAAGCAGAACAGTCCACTATTTCATTTTCACAGCAAAAAAAATATATATTTAAGTAGATGCTTTAAAATACCATGCACACCATTGGCTATAGTACTTCTTACACAGTACAACATAAGCTTTCTTGCTGTATTTGTCTGTAACACCTAGAAGCATACAGCATCTACGCTTTAAGTGTATTTACAAATTCAACAAAATATCTACATATAAAAAGCTTACTTAAAATTAAACTTGATGCAAGTTATGAAAAACCAATTTATTGGCAAATGAAACTGAGCATTCCTTCAACCATAGGTTGTTATAAAAATTTATATTTGGAGGTAAACATTTGATTGATATAGTATGCGAGAAAATAATTTTGTAACCGATAATAGTCATCCTTTACCACTAAACCGTATTAGCACTTGTCAGATTGAATTCTGCGGTTCCGAGTGGTAACCCCCACACTGCTTCAGGGTGCAGATAATTACAAAGCTGCCACACTGATCAGGCCGGGACACAGATGGAGATGCACTCTCGCTGGTGTAGTTGGCTGGTTTGGTTTTTTTTATAACAATTTATTTTTCAAGAGCTTATACCTTGCTGTGTTAGTAAATAATTTAATTCTGGTTGCTTTTATTATTTTCTTTTTTATTCTTCTAAGGCCACGAAAACATGCTGTGCTACAGCTGTCTAGAAAGCATTTATTTTATTTTCAAAGGAAAAAAATCATAGTCGTCTTTGAGTAATTTAAAATATTCAAAACCTTCCATTTTTAGCACAACAGTTTCATAACACTTTTTTTCTTCATATTTTTACTTTATTTGGCAATGACAGTAGTCTGCTAATCACAGTTTACTGCACCAACTGATTTAGTAGTACAGCACATCATGGAATGCATATTGTATAAAGGCACTGAATGTATTTTGCCCTGTGTTTTCTGGAATATTTTCTCTCATTTTTAAAGTTTTTCTTTCAGTGACTGTACAAATTCCAAAATGCATTGCAATGCGTATCTTTTATGCCCTAAAATCAATTCAATGTGTTTTGATGTAAAAATAGAACACTGTACTGCTGTAATACTTGATAGATTAAAAAGGCTATAAAGTAATAGGAGCAAAGAGCAGATAATAGGGTCTCATTAAGCATCAGCAAATGCAAATGTCATACTTAAATCATTTAGCAATTATATACTGTACATACTGTTCCTAACTGTCTTGCAAAAAGACATAAGATAGCTAGACATTAAGTCACCAATTTCACAACAATGTCCACAAAGACATTGAAGTTCTATATAATACTACTATAACACTCTGACAATGAAAACGGAATTCATATCCAGGGATTCAGCTGAGGACTGCATAACAAATTGTCAAACCATGTTTTTATAGTGTACACGAGATTACCTGTGAATTGTGTAGCTTTTTTTTCCCCATGCATTATACTGTATTTTCAACAGGAAACAAAATTACAAGTCAATGTTATTGTGTCAGTTCCTTTTTAAAAAAGTAAAAATACTCAAGTTTTGAACAAAATTTGAATTTTGTATTTTGATTCATACTGACATACCACTTAATGTGTCATTATGCTGCATAACTGTATTGATTTGCATATTCTCATAGCATTAACATCTTGTAGTGAGGAGCTCTGTTACCTGCATGTTCATAGTATGAGCAGGAGGACGTACAAGTGCTTTACACAAACTGAAGATACAAGGGGACTGAGTTCTGTGGTTACACAAATGAATTCATGGCATTTACAGGAGAAGGAGCCTCAGAGCTTTCATTTCCTTCTGCAGGTTCTTTCTCTTTTTTACCACTATATTGTCCAATAAAGGAGCCATCCTCATTGAACTGACCATTTACACCTTCTCCATAGTCAACTAAACTATCATCACTGTCTTCTTTTTTCACCGTTCTGTCTGAAGGTGTCCGGCTTCCTTTTTTTAGAGGTTTATGGTCCTCTGCATCACTGGAGACACAAACAAACAAAAGGCATTAACTGATGTATTGTACATTAAGAAAAAAATCAGCCATGCATGCAGAGTTTATAAAAAGCATGTGTGCAGCCCTATAATCCTTTAGTAAACCCACATCACATTGTAGAGACAAATCAATATGATGCAGTTGATATGAATATATGGTGTAGAAATGGTTTAAACAGAGAATGTCTTCAGTGGAAGGAAGGGGGTTTGTGATTTCATATTATTTTTTTTCCCCCATCGTGCATGACTTTTGAATGATAAGATCTGTACCCTTGGCTTGGACGCAATTTAGATGCAACTGCAAGCATTAAAAAGTGGGTTGAGAAATTATAAAAAAATTTATTTGTTCTCCAAAGTAACAAGCTTATGATGTGCTGTGAAGTTAGTCTGTTAAACTCCTTATTTTCTTTGACTCCTTGAACATGAATGAAGAATGAATTTGG
This sequence comes from Falco naumanni, assembly GCF_017639655.2. Taxonomy (NCBI): domain Eukaryota; kingdom Metazoa; phylum Chordata; class Aves; order Falconiformes; family Falconidae; genus Falco; species Falco naumanni. Next base: position 49,689,705 of record NC_054058.1, on the reverse strand, counting down.
TTAAATGAAATATACTGATTTTCTTTACTAGTATAAAGAAAATAAAAGTGCTGCATTTCAAATAATTTGTTACATAATGCAGGCCAGACTTGCAATTTTCAGCCTTACCTTTCAAGAGACCTACATATTCCATTAAAAGGGTGCAGAAGAAACAAATGAAAATAGCCTAAGAAGAAAAGCAAAGTCCATATCCTGATAGTGATCAGTATTTTATCAATAATACGTTGCTCTTACAATTGTTAAAACATTTACTGTATTACAGGTAAAGTAACAATTTAGCTTACAGTAGCTAGAACTGAGGAGTTGAGAGCATGCTTAGTCTTTGTCATTATCAGATCAACCTCCCTGCCCTAATCAGTAACTGGTAACGTGTTCTGACGATGACGATGGTGATTTGGAGGACAACAGAAAAAAGGAAAGGAAAGGCAGGCAGGGAGGAGAGATCCCTGTAGCAAAGTGGTCTTTCCCTTGACAGTGGAAAAGCTGCAGCACCATCAGCATCTTCAAATAAATTTGCAGCTGTGGTAGGCTTGTACTTCATGAAATAGATGTAGACGGGCTCTTTTCAGAATCCTTTACTCTGCAGTTCAGTTTCAAGATGAAGATTTCGGCAGCAGCTCCAAAACATTTTGAATTAAAACCCGCTATTACCAGCTGCACTTTTGGGTGCAATTATTTGCCTTGTCTTAAACAGAATATGGGACTTTATTTGCATATAGGGTACAGAAGAGTAAGTGATTTTTGGTTTTATTTAAAGACCCCCAGCTTATGGAAAATTTAAAGAAACATGTACAGAATAGCAAAGAAATGAAAACATATTTTACAATATCCACAACATTAGACCGAATATATATATATATTCAGCAAATTATTTGAACCATCTAATTCCTAAAAAGAAATATCTTAGTTCTTCCAATAATGTATTTTCTATTTTCTTTCTAATATCTTTGAACTCCCACATATATATGGCTTATACAAGGTCACACAGATTATAATGTTAGCTAACAAATGCCCTGTTTAGAAACACTTCACTATTGCTAGAAAAGCATGACACCGATTTTCCATCAGGATGCTTCTCCTCATGTAATTACCTTTTTTGGCTTTGGAAGACTCAGTTACCACATTCTAAAAGAAGTATGCCTCTAATATGCATGTACTTACAGATAAAGCATACCAGAGATTTTATTCTTCTATGCTTAGACAAGAAAGAAGTGGAAGGAATATCTCTCTTGTTAACATGTAAGAAAAAAATCATGTTTGAAATACACAAAGACAAAAACTCCAACTTGACTGTGTCAGTCTTGATTTTGTTTTTAGGTATTGCTCTGCACATGGCATAAGGATAATTATATAATTGATCTTCTGTGCTCACCGATACTGCAAATATATAGGCTAGTAACATTTAAAAGAACGCTACTCCAAACTGTCCAGCACCCAGCAGCAAACTGCAAATGTTTCTAACACTGCAAACACAAGCAGATTACAGACATCACTGAAGAGAGTTCATTTTGGAAGGACCCTACCTTTAAAACGTTGAAGATGGAAGCGAGTATTTAAAAATCACACACAACGTAGTTTCTGCACTGCCCTCATTACAGGGCACTGGAGCCGTTACACCCGGCTATTCGAGCCAAATGAAGACTGGAGGCTCACTCTGAAGCAGCAACCGGTCCCGCTCCCGAAGGGTGGTTAATGCTTTCTGGGTAATACCATTAAGAAAGCACACTACGCATACGGTTTGCTGCTCGCATTTTAGGTGAGTAACTTCGTAATTGCTTACACCATCATATGTAGGAATGAGATCAAATTAAAATTGCATTTGTTCCATATTCCAAGTGGTCAAGTAACTGTGCAAATATTCTGAAGTGTGACCCTATCCAGTGTAATTCACTCAGCTGCAATATACAGTAAAAAGCACCAAAACAGTAAATAATACCATCACTGTATTAAAAATATTCACATTTTTGTGTTTAATCTGGGAGAAAGCTTGATTCTCATTTATAACTTAGATAAATCTGGGTATGGGAACTTCTGCTTTGTGTTGTTCTTTGCGTGTTCTTGTTTGTATTTTTGTAAACAAAGTTCATTTATAAGCCAAACAATGAAGAAATACTTACACAGTTGGTTGCGTTGTGTCTGTGATTTTTCTATATTTTGGTAAGGATGAGGATTCTACTGTGTAATTAAAAAAACAAAACAAAACTGCAGATTTACCCAGGAGTGTACATGCATGGAGGTGGGTGCTGGTGTGAGAGCACAGTTAGAGCAGATGCAAAAATCAAATCTGAACCGGGGGATTCCCCCCTTTTTGCACTATAAAAGTCCAGGAAGCGGTTCCGCCAAGACTCTGGCAGTGGAAAAACAAGTAGAGTTATCCAGGGTGGAAAAGGGGGCATATGTCATAGGAAAATGTTTTATTATTATTTATTTATTTATCTATCTATCAAACTGGATTATTACTTTTGTCTTAGATGTATACAATATTTTGGGAGGAAGGGAAAGAAAATGAGGAAGAGAGAGTGGGAAAAAAACAGGCAGGAAAGAGAGAAAAAAGGTGAAGAAACTAATGTTTTGGACAGCACTTTTGTTACCCTGGGGGTGCGAAACAGAGAAGGGACTCTGGTGCTCTGGGGAAATGAATGTATTTTGTTTGCCACCAAGAAGCAGACTGCAAAACTCAATGAATTGCGTTATGAATATGGATGCCCAAGCGCTACAGAACACTTTACACTGTAGAATATATAATACCATATTGCAAAAACACTTTGAAGCCATAAATTTTGATACAGTATCTGCAAGATTGGCTAATCTTGCTTACAATTGCTCACAACGCTATTCCAAAATGCAACCAGAATAGATTTCTTTTAGTTTTTGTTTGTGGTTTTGCTTGCTGACTTTTATACTTACTTAGTGTAATATTGTGAAATAAAAAATACAGTGAAAATTGGGTTGACTAAAATTACAGTGGAAAACTGAAGAAGTTTTTGAAAAGTGTCATGTATGCAATGTATACAATTAATAGTGAGCCAACAAGTACCAGGAGGAAACAAAACAAGAGGTGAGAATGAGTACGAATTCTATATTTAGATCAGGCAGCCATGAAAGTGTAGTCATACTTTCCCTATTTGTTATCTTATAAATTTATTCCATACTAGTAGCTTTTTAAGGTTTAAAGCTTCTCAATGAAGGCTGGTATGTGCCAGTCATTTGGTACCACACACATTTCTTGCCCTTTTAGTAAGAACAGTATTTAATATTAAAGCATACTCTAAAAGCCCGATTTACATATTTTGCATGAATGACTGCTAATATATGAATACGTTTCTTTTTCTTCTTAGTTTAATGAAACATATAAAACTTGCAGCTAATAATTAAGAGATGTAAGAAGTACAGAGATGACAATAACATGTGAAAGTGCAAAGTGCAAACATTTTTTTTAAAAAAAGTACTTCCACTTCACAAGCTCATCAGTTACTGAAAGAAATATGTACCTTGAAATCTCCTTTCTTCTTTCAACTTTCCAGTTTTTCTTCCTTAGATATGGGTACATGCAGCAACCAGTCAGAATGGGGAAGACAGTTTTACGATGCCTCTGCAGTCCAGCAGGCAACTAGTTCCCACTAAACTTTGCCACATTCATGGACATGCAAAAAGACTCAATATATGGTTAGCAATATACTACTTTTCCTTTTAACACAACTGTCTCAGGAAAGGCAACATAAATAAAATGGGTAAAGCATTCTGGGCTATTGGACACAAAAAGAGGATGCAGAAGATGAAAACTGTTGGCACCAACTGCCTTTATCTGTGCCTTCAGGTCAACAGCCCGGAAATACATATGTAAGTATAAGCAGTCACATAAAGCCACAGAAGGACCTTACACTATTGCTTCCCTGCTCACTCCAGGAGAACCCCTGCCCCAATATCTAAAAGGTTTCTGCACATGCTCCTAAACTGATAGGACTGTCCAGACCAAATATGCTTTCCCTATACACTTATGCACCTGCAAAAATCCAGACTTAAAAACATCTAACTCTCTCTTATCTAGCTAAGACATAAGTGCATCTATATTAATTTTCTGAGTAGTTTTTCTTTAGCATCTCTGTAATACTCAATCTTCAATCCTGGCAGAAGCTGGAAAAACTGGGTGTTTAAGCTCTGACTTTAAATGGCAATGGGTTGAAAAAACTGTTGTTAGTCAAACGACCTGGCACACTTGTAAAAATTCTAAACAAAAATCTGCTTGAGAGAAATTCAACCAACTTTCTACCTTTGCTATTTCTGGTGGGAAGTTTTGCAAAGGGAAATCAAAGCATTGATTTAAAAAGTAGTGACACAGATTTTGAAGAATTAAAATAAGAACCATCAAAGAAAGCACGTGTGCATAAATGAGGACACAATAAGACCACTGCCAAATCCAACTGTACTGTTCAGAGACAAGAATTCTTCAGCAGTCCGTTGACATAACCTCTTGCACTAGAAGGGACCAAGCTTAGAATTACAGTGCTGAGGCACAAATCATTGCCAGGTCCCCCTGGAAACACACCTAAGCTGCAATAAAACTTGAATAACTACAAAAGAAAAAAATCCTATTTTAGTTACAAAGTATATTCTCATTGTTAATCAACCCAGAACAAGAAAGAAGAGTAATATATAATCTAGCAATCACAGAACTCTCCACCAAACATCTCTAGAAAGTCTCTCATAACATATATCCAACAATTTCTAGCAAAAACATTGTGTGTGTCAAAGTGTTGAAGAAAAGAGGCAAAATAATTCAACAAAATGTGCAAACATCCTGCATTACCACACTAGCAGTCCTACTACTGTAGTTGCCTTGTCCTGTTTGATCTTCCTAAGAAAACTCCGCAGACTGCAATGAGATGCTAGACTTTCATACCTCCTGTGAAGTTAACTAAGAAATGCATGCTTGCAGCCTCTCCCTACCCAGGAATCCACAGGCTGTACGTACCGTAACTTCTCAATTTCTCTTGATTTAGGGCCCAGGATGGAAATTTAGACTGATTTATACACCTATACTGATCTGAACAGCAGCTCTAGAGAGCCTTTAGTTTTAATTTAAAAAAACATACATTTGTGGTAGTTCTTGCAGTTTCTTGGGGTAAGCACTGACGGCCCACAATTTACTATCTCAGTCTTCTGCAACTCAGGAAACCACTGGGACTGTAATGCAGTTTGCTAGAGGTAGTCTTTTCCCTTATATGTAAAAGTGTAGGTATTCTTCCAGTCACAGGGACATAGTGTACCCAATCATTCTTGTGGCTCCTGAAACACCTGCATTTCCTAGAGCATTATTTCCTCCATTAGATCAATATGGCAGGAAAAATCCAACACTGGCTGGTTCTTCAGAAAGTATGCTCTTACATGAAGTTGAAGAGTGCTGAACTTCAAACGAGTCCAAGCCATCCCAAGAATACTGGGAAGCCTAGAAATTGAGCGTGACAAAAACCTCCCCTAAAACTGAGAGCTATGACTCCTCTAGAATATTTAATTAGTCATTAAGATTTGAGTAATTTAATAATTGAAATAACTAATTTTCTAAGCATTGGGCTAACTTGGCAGAAATATTGAAGTCTATTCGGTATAAATTTTCAAGTCTTTCACTCTTCTCAGTTCCTGAGAAAGGAGGAAGCAATTCTGTGTTCTTAGAAAGTTCCTCTTGACGGTCTGGTGTCTCTGTGAAAGTGAGCTGTCCTTTCGTACTTGGCATGAAATGACTGTGAGACCTTATATTTTCCCTTCCCTCCTTTAAACTTTGGAGGAGAACGAAAGGAGCTCAGACACTTGTGAGGATAAGAAAACGAAGAGCTTCCATCAGAGCTCTTTTTTTTCAGCTGGCATAAGGAGTGTTTGTGTTCTGTGAAATCCTTCATGATCTGGACCAAGGATTCACCAAACAGCTTGCCGCCTGTGTATGGTAAAGACAGTAGTTTACATTTTAGATCTAACGATGAGGTCCAAGACCGTAGCCATATAGCTCTCCAGGCTACAGTGAGGCATGCCATATTTTTAACGGTGAGTCTAAGAGAATCCTCAGCTGCATCATGGATAAAACTTGCTGCAATTTTACACAGCCTGCGTTTCCTCTGCATGGCACCAGATGGGACCCATTTCTTTTTGAATCTGGCTTGCTCTTCCCCCAGCCATATTAGCAATGCTCTAGAAGCATAAGTGCAGTAGATAGATACTCCAAGCTGGGCTGCAGCTAGCTTGAAAGACCTTTTAATTGCTTCCTCAACCTTTCTATCAGTAGGATCTTTAGGAAGAGCATCCGTATTAGCAGGCACTGATAGTACAGAATCACCAGTAACCAGTGCTCTGTCTACCTGAGGCAAAGTCCCCCACAAAGCAGCTTTATCCACTGGAAAAGGATAGAGCTTATGTAAGACTGCTGGGGCTTCGTGCTTTGCCTCAGGATTACCCCAAATCCTACAGACAAGATCTTCCACTGCTGAATGGACAGGAAGTGCGTTATCTACCTTGTCTTCAGAGGGGATATGCCGTTCTTCCGAAGCAGATTCAGATTTGGAAGATGTTAGCATCAACACTCTCTTTATGTGCTTGAACAGGTAATTCTGATTTTCCATGTCAAACTTACGCACAGGATCTGGTTCTTCTTGGTCTTCTGTAGGAGACTCAGATGATACCTCTCCATCTTCAGGGGATGACTCAACCTCCAAGGCCTTGTCAGCCTCAGATTTCTCCTTCCCAGAAGCTGTTTGACCTTTTAAACTGTCCATAGGGTCAGACTCAATAGTTTGGGAACTGCTCCCAGTTGCTTCTAGAGGAACCACTGGAACTTCTGTAACCGGTATCCTGGGATGCTTGACTGAATGGGACCTAGCCTGTGCCACAGAAGTTATACTTTGTCTGGCTGCTGTCAAAGCATCCTTTAAGACAGTAGCTAGCTCAGGCAAAATTACAGATTTCATTAATGAATTCTTTTCAGATTCAGAGAAGTGAGTAGTAGTAGAAGGTCTTACCTTCCTGTGGTAGGAGCTCTGAGTGTCTTCTGAATCTGAGCTGTAGTCTGGGGTCTGGCTGAACAAGTGCTGGAGAGACTGCTGCCTTGCAAGGGAGCCACGAATTGAGTTGCAGCTGAGGGGTTGCTGGAAAGGGGATGGCTGTCCTGCCTGAGAATCTGAGCCCTCCTTCGACCCCATTATCTGTTGCTTGGAAGCATGATGTCTAGAGCCATGCCTGTACTTCCATTCATCTGACCTCTTTTCCTCTTGGCAGAGGGAAGCAGAGACAGAACTAACCCTTGTAAGCTCTGAAGACTGCCTAGCCCTCCTCCTGGAGTAGGAGGTCTCTGATCTGGTGCTGAAGTATTGATCCCCTGACCTTCTGAAGAAGTTGGATCTGTCAGATCTCACAGACTTTGCTTTGATAAAGACTGGGTCTGCTTCAGGAGAATTGGCACAGCTACCTTTTCTTTTCTTTTCCTTGTCCAGTTTCTTTTCTGTCCAAGCAGACATGGACCTGAAGTGATGAAAAAAGTTCAAAATACTCGAATTCCTTGATCTTTCAAAAATTACTTTTTTTTTTTTTTTTCCAAGGGAAACCCTATACCCTTTTTCCTCAAAGAAGCACTGCATCAAGACCAGTGCCATGTGAGGCAGGCAGACTGGGAACTGAGTGACTGCAGTGATGCTGGGCTGCAGAGAGGGTGCCAACATATCTTCTGTAATCTGACTGGTTGCTGCTGCTGCCCTGTCTCTAAGGAAAAAAGAGGAAAGCCCAGTATAGACTAATTACACAGAAATACATTTTAGAAAGGAGTTTTTGCATGGTAAATAGGATGAGCTCTTTCATATGAAGAAGTCTGAAAGCTTGGCATGCATCTGTCCATATTCACCAGACATGAGGTGGATAAATGCATTATAAAATAATTTAATAAAGCTCTAGATCATTCTACAGATTAACTCAAGCCACTTAAATATGGAGACACGAATTCAAATCTTGCTACAGGTCACGCATGAAAGCAGACTTGAACAGTCTCATTCTAGGCCTGAGAAAACACGTACTGAGGTCATATCATTTGCACGATTCTATACAAAGATCAGTTCCTGCTGCTGAAAGTTCCAAGTATCAAAAAATAATGGCGCAATAAAGCAGAATAAAAACTGGACTGCCTAGGAAAACTTATACAGTACTCATTTACCCCTGCTCATTGCTTCACACTTCCCTTTGTATCAGCTGAATTTAATTAATACATATGCACTTCATGCTGTAATAAAATCCTATTCGGAATGTATTAACCTAAGAACGGATTATTGTATTTTTTAAAATCAAGGAAGAATAAACAGGAACTGCGCTTTGGCATTCAGAACTACAGATCTATTCCAGTCAGATCAAGATGCACTTTTCCCCCTATATGAAGAAGCTATGGCAACAGAGTAGATGCTTCTTGAAAAAACTGATTTCTTATGTACATTTGTAAATGTAATAATTTGAAATAATAAAGGGCTTTTACAATGCTTTTGACACAGGAATGCACTATAAAATCTACTATAATACCCATGTAAAATATAATAGTATTGACATATTCAGAAAATAATAACCATTTCCTGTACTGATCAAAAAAACAACAAATAAAATCCCGCTTATTTAATAAGCTACACTCATAATGGTTACATAAACAGACTTGCATGCTTTTTTTGATGCCAGAAATTCAGCTAGACTACATTTACAACAAAGGAAGAGTCAGCAATAAGAGCTGTGTTGCATGCTTTGAAGCTGCTCGCTATGTATCTTACACTGAAATACATGAAAGGGATCTTTGTTTTTTCTTTTAGGATATTCCTTCACCTCTGCGTATAACATCACTTCCTTGTTATTGGATTAGGTGTTAGTATGGGGAGCCATTTTAATTGCATTTGTTTTTCCAGTCAATGTAACACAAGATTGTCTTTATTAGGCTTCAATTAGAAATGTATTTTCAAAACCCATAATGCTAAATGTGCCCTAACTGAAAGGACACTGTATCTGGTATTTTAACTATCTGAAAGATGGGTTTTTAAATAAAGATTCCTCACTTTGAGACAATTGTGTTTGAATCTGGATTTCATCTTGCATTAGCGAATAGCTTATTGTAAGCTTGGATGTTTAATTTAATTTTTCTGATGGTGTGGTTGAAATGCTATCTATGGTTCTATACAATACCGGATATAGAATCTTTGTCAACATGGAAAAAAAGTTAGTTTTGGATTAGTAAATGTGATATTATATACAGCATGTGTGATATGAACAGTGAACATGACAAACCACATCAGTTGCTCACCTGTATTCACCAAATGTTCCATCATCTTCCTTCATAGGTTGTATTTCTGGATCAGCATGTGCATCCTCTTTTTCTTTCACTAAAATATTTGAAATAGTAATTTTCATCATGAAACTGCAAGGTGAGAAACTGTGAGACCTTAATTTGTCAAACTGATCAAATCTGATCAAATGGCAGGAATGTGGTTTGAACAAAAATAGTTTTTTGAACTGGGGCCTTGCTGTTGCATTTTTTCTTTTGAAGGAAAAGATCTGTTAATTAGTTATAGAATTTTATTTTCATTCAAGTACAAAATACTATATGTCATTCTGCATTAGTAAAACTTTTTCTTCCTTTCATTTCTAGCACTAAAGAGAAACTTTTGTTAAAAACCCAGCTAAAATACTTTCTTTACTTATTGTTTATTTAAATTTGAATAATTTAGTTTTACTTAATCCATGCTCTGTATTCCCTCTTGATATTCCTCTCATACTGATGGATGAAACTGAATCAGATTCACTTGTGTTCACTATCAGTTTGTACAGTTTCTGCTTCCACTTCATGCACTAAGACTTCAGAGAATTTTAAACAGTATTTTAAGAATTATTAATATTGCAAAAAATAGGCTTGGTCTGTTAATTTCCTCTTTTCTATAACATGATCAAAAGCAAAGCAAAACCACTTACACTGGAACCTAAATTTTACACAATTGTCTCTCTCGCGCATAGTTGTTGTAGGTTTAGTCATCATTCACTGGTGGGAATAAATCCCATGCTTCATAAGCATGTAACTTGTCCCTATAAAACCCCTACGCAGTACTGTGCCCTTTGACACAGAAACCTGCTAGCACCTGAGAAGACAGATGTTTATAGGTGACATACATTCCTATAAGTTAAGATTGCTGACAGTAGCGCAAAATAATGTACTGACTTCTAGGATTACTTTATGGTTCTTCCCTTTGCCTTCTCACGTCTGTTTTGCTGGCTGCTACTCAAATCTTCCCCTTGTTTAGCAGATACAGTTATATAATCCAATACAGAATCTCTTACCTTTTACTCTGGTAATTTCCACACTTAATTTGTACATGATTAGTTTACATGCTGTTATTTAAAATGACATGAATCATTCCTGACAGCATTTTCTAAGTCTAATTACAATAAAACTTAACACCTTGGAATGTGTCTGGCTGCTATAATTTCATACTGAAATAATTTATGACTTTTTTTAGACTACAGGCAATGTCAAGATGACATGTTAAAATTACAACAATAAAGAATTCATAACGGTGCTTTGCTCTTGTCACTACCTGTGGAACAGTACACTTGCAATGACACAAGAAATACAACTGGCTCTAGAGTCACTGCTATACACAAGAGCACATACTGAATCTGGAAAACTTATATACAGTCAAGGTCTTTATGTATTTGTATGTATATATGTATGTATGTATGCCTGCATTAAAAATGAATACCTTACATCTAGTAATTCTGCAGAAGCAAAGAAGGGCATAGCAGGGATCTCCACAAAGTAATGACAACCTTAACATCGAACTGCCTGCTACACTTTTACTCAGACTGTGTTTTACCCTCTTCTAGATGGTGGCTCACTCCAAGTCCTCCCTGCTCTTTTCAGTTTCGTCACTTTACTTGTTCTGTTCTCCTAATTTTCCTTCTCTTTCCTCAGTTCTCTCCACTAAGAGTCACTTTCTCTATATTCTCCGTAATCTCATTTTCTCTCTAAAAAATCCAAATATCAGGAAAAAAACTTAAGATGATGCCTTCAGTCTGTCATTCAACTCTGTAACACTGTGTTCCTTAATCACCTGTCTTTTTTTCACAGGCATAGGCAGTTGGGACAGAAGCTTCTCTTACTTAATTTTTGCTGTCACTACGAATCTTTGCTCTCTCCATAAAACAGTTATATAGTTAGATTGGGCAGAGTAGGATTCTTGTACTTAATAAGGTGATTTTACCTTCTTTTAAAAATAAACTGCTATGTTAAGTTCAGCTATTAAAAGATTTGCCTATGAAGAGGAAAGGTTTTTAGTGTTCACCAATGCTAGTTTTCAGAAGTGCCCTGGTTGAAACAAGTGGGAGAAATGAAAACACTATGGATTATTTTCTCTTTTTGTACTTTTGTAAGTGCATCCATCTTTCTCATGTCCAAATTAACACGAACTTCAAGAAGTTTTACTTTAAGGAAGTATTCCTAGAGTCTCAACATTTATATAATTTCCAGACCTTTAGAGTTCGTAATATAGAATGGAATTTTTTCATTAAATCAAAATTTTAGATGAAAGTTAGCAGTTGTACTTTCTATTGCAGCTAGGAGAGGAACAAGAAAAATCAAATTATCCTTGGATGGCTACTTGAAGTTTGTTCATATCCGCTCATACCTCAACAGCTGCTCTGAGATCCTATCAGGCAGTACTATGCAAACTGGTTGTCAAACTGGTTGTCACTATTCTTTTCAAGACAGCTTTAGTCTATGGACCTACTACATAAACAAAAATATAACACTGGGGAAAGAGATATATATAAGATACGTATATGCACACACACATATGTACACACAGATATGCCTTTTATAATATGTACACCCAGAGGAATGAGAGTTTTGATAGAAGACATACATTGTATATAGTTCCAATTTTTAAGTACAAATTATAAAATATACTTGGCTGTTCCTAGGCTTAAGACTAAGAAAGAAACCCCCACAAAAACCTAAAAAGAAAAAGTCTTATAAAGAAAAAAACCTGCCTAATTGAAGGAAGGTAACACCAAATTCAGCTGCCAAAATACAGAGGCTGACAGAGGCTGAAGACATAGATTCTGAGGAGAGTAACGTTATGAAACGCATTCCCAGTACTTTAAAGCAACACGGTGGCTCTGCTCTGGTATATGTTTTCGCACTTTCTGACCAAATACATTCTAACTCATCTCATTTTAGTGGGTTAAACCCATCTGTGTTAGACTTCAGAAAGTGGAGCCTGCAGTACCGGTGGGAGGACCAAGTATCTCAAGCAAAGCTCAGACCTTTCTAGAGAGGTAAGGTAGCAATATAACCCTCCAGGAATGAATGAGATACTCTTCTTATGCTTACATGGAATTGAGATTTTCTACCAATAGGCAGATTGCTCCCGACAAGCCTACCAAATGATAAGACTGATCTACCATATACACAATGTAAATGTAAACCAGCAGCAAATGTAATTTGTTCAGTAAACCTGAGATATGTCTTAGTGGATTACCAGTAGATGTTTTTTACTCTCATTTTTATGTATCATACCTGGATATTTTCCACCCTTATTCCTCCTTATGAAGCAAACAATCAGCAAAATCAAGATCAGAAGAGCAACAGCACACATCAGACCGATGAACCATCCTTGAGTAGCGATGTCTACCTGCCGACTTGCCATTGCTAGAGAATAAAAGAAGAAAATTCAGGTGTTTTGCTGCATTTAAATGCTATGCTAATTCAGATAAATAACAGCCAGTATACATTGTCCATTAATTAAGGAATGACACTCACTGTGAAAATTAGTATTACGAAAAAGTGATACTGCATTTTGTGAATATTTTCATTATCCAAAATGTTTCCAAGTACATATGCATAGAACTTACTTTTGAGTATATAAGAATTATGCCAACACTTAAGCTTAGCAATTAGTTTGCAAAACCTGTGCACATACTACATTGCCTTCCACAAACCTCAAAACTGTTCTCAACCATTTTACATTAATTACACTACTGGAATGAAATTGTGAATTATAATTCACACAAACATGTTAATTGCATTCTCAAAATGAATAAAAAGCCAATACTCATTTGCTAATGCACTCCCATCAGCCTGAAATGGGGAAACAGATGGGTCATTCAAGGCCCTAACATTCAATTTCAACTAAAAATCAACAATGAATCATCCTTTAAAGCCTTATTAAGCATCATGTTCTCTTCCTCTCCTCAAACTCGTACCTCATCCTGCAATTTATCATGATTGCCATGGTTTAGCATTAGTGAGGACTTTACACAGTGCGATCGGGAAGCCCTTCCCACAGCACTGTTTCTCTCCAACGGCTGACTCTAGCTGGAAGATAATATAAGTGATAAACAAACCACACAGGGCACATTACAGTCACTAATAAGGATAGGAATTATCTGTGCGGTCTGGGGGCTGGACCCCTCCTACTGGTCTCCAACACAGTAGGAGGATTTTCCTGGTGAAGCTTACTTTTTACTCCCCTGTTTGGAAACACACTACAGGCAACTGTCCTTGGGATTTGCTGACGGGAGAAAGTAGTAAGGGTGAGAGGAATTAGGGATGCATGCTACAAGCAGAAGACAACATGAAGTGGAGGAAGATGGACATCCATCCAAACCCATTTCGTTCATTCTTCACCTTCTCTTCCAGCCCCAAAACCCAAGAGTTTGAAACTCTATGAAGAGTTGCCTCAAAGACCTCTCTCTATTTGGGAAATAGAGATAAAAATCACCTTCCCACATGAATAAGGGAAGTGACGTCCAAAACATTTCCTATGCATAACTCATGGCATTCTGGTTCAGCATTTGTTGTTTTTCCTGGCTTCATGAGGTAAAGTATTGGATTATTCACAGCCAGTACATTACCTAAGATTTTATTAAGGATCAATAATACTTCATATCTCGGTTTAGTAGACACTTTGCAGTAGGACCAGATTATATTTTAGTCAGTCAGTCTCTTTGTTTGGATGCTGTGTGTACATCAGCTCTCATGGCATGGTATGTTTCACCCATATCTGCTAGGGAAGGTCTGCAGACTTGCTTCCACTGAAGCGGAGGACACGACACACCAACAGCTTTACACACAGAAATGTGGAAGTCCCAGAGCCCCATAAAGATTTCCAGCTCTCCTTACAGAAGATACGCTTTTAAGGGAAGGCTCAGAAAAACACACCAGAGAGCACCTATTTTCAATGGATCACAAACTGTTTTACAGCCACAATTCTAGGTGATAAGAGCATGAATTCTTTTCCTTACAAAACATGCTGGATGACAAGTGGGAACAGTCCTGTGCTGGTGCTGCCCTTTGAACAATACGTGAGCCTTGGCAGACAGCTAGCTGACAAGAGACTGCACCGGGCTGGCCAGCACAGTGACAACAAAATGCACCAACATTCCGTTAGAGGCCAGACTTCAAGCCCACGTCTCAATGTTATGTACGAGTTAAGACAGAGGCTGGGACAGTTAGCTTGGAAACATCAGCTCTCAGTGGGCCCAGATTCCTGTGGGTTTTCCACGGACTCTACGAAAACTCAAGAGTACCTCTGACATCTGTATCTACCTTCCATTCCACACGGAACACTGATGTGTATTCCACTTTAGAAGTACTAGGCTACAATTAACTATTTTGCTACAACTCTTTGGTCTTACTGGGCAAAGTTATGACTTGTTTTTCACTGAAATAGATCAATGAATTAATGTGCCTGGTTATTGTGGAGTTACGATTAGGAGATTTCCCAGCCTTTCTTTAAGAATATGCTTCGTGATTATTTTAGAAACTGACTCTTTCTTATATATGTAATAATGTAAACTATTTTTGCATTAAAATGTCCACATGTTATATAAATATATAGCTTATGTACATAAATATTTATACAAATATATACAAATATATATAAGTGGCAGTCTTAACAACAAAATCACAAAGGCAATCCTCCTCTGAATTATAAATCAAATGAAAATAAAATTTTGTTTCCACATTAAAGGTTAAAATTATTTCGAGTTTTGTACATATGCATTGATAATAAGGCATTAAAGGCTGTATAATATGTACTGTGACAAAATGCAAAAGCACATTTCACATTCAAATGTAGTAAGAAGATACCATCAAGCAAAACGATCCATGCATAAAAATATGGAAGGTAGATGGAAAAAAGCAAAGATGAAAACTTACTTATATAGCTTCCTATATTCTTTAACTTATTGCATATCCAGTAGGAAAGGGTTTCTAGATCTCAGTGAAACTTTAACAATGGCATAACATTTCCTGCTTACGCTGAGTGAATTATCTGCTTCAGGCTTAAAGTAATTTACCCTTGGTATGCTCAAGAAGATAAACGCACGCACTATGAAGATGCTTTATGGGAATGCTTGTCAAAGAAAAAAAACGTGGCAAAAGCCTCACACATGAAATATTGTAGTTGCATTCCTAATTAAGGACATATTCCATATTCCAATATTTTTGTCGTCATCCACTTCGAAGTCTGAAGTGTTTAAAAGCTTAGATCTAGGCTAAGACAGTGTGGCATAACTTTTTTTCTGTAAGATGTATGCCATGTATATAATCTAACACTTGACACTGAACCTTTCCATTATCAAGAAACAGAAGAGTGTCTTTAAACTCCCTTCTTCCTTAACTATGTCAATGACACAAGCCAAGGTGACTGGGTCCATACAGATTTCCTTATTTACTGGCTCAGTATTTTTTGTATAGAAAGATGCTTTTAGGAAGGTTTCCATTCAGCTTGTTCTACACTATACAACAGTCTCGATCCTTGCTTTACTGCTGCTTTATGCTTTGGATGTGTATTTGCATAAAATTTTACAGATCTGCTTTTATACAACTAGCTGTCTCTGGCATAAATAACCTCTGCGCTTAGCCCATGCATATTTGCTTGGCACTGTTATTCAGCACCATGTTTTCAAAGCTTTCCTGCAACATGATAAACTGTGAACAGAAATGGAACAAAACAAAGCAAAAAATTACGATTTTAGAAAGTGCTCACTTTTCAAACTGGCATGGTCATTATTTACTTTGTTGTCTGATAATTATTACATATTGTTCAAGCATATTTTCATATTTAAACTACTTTCTTAAATCATAACATTCTGGAGTTGGTGAGGCTACTGCTAAGTAACTATGCACTGACCAAAATGCCTGGAATGAGCAAAAGTGGCTAGCAAATACACAACAAACAATAACAGCTGACCAAGAGCATGCTGTGATGGCAATGACACATTCAGCACAACATCAAAAAATTTCCAATAAAGCCCTTTCTCTAAGTTGAATGAACAAGCATTACTGATTTGCTCATGAAGAAATATGACTGAAATAGCCTTACAGATCCACAGGATCTAGTTGTAGCATCAACATCTATACAAAACCAGTATATGACAGGAAAAGAAACATTTACAAGTAGGAATCTTTAAAGACTGGTACAAATAGATAACATGAGATATGAAATTGAATCTGCAGCTTGATTATGCAAACATTTTAGCTCAGATTTTTTTGTATTAAAACTGGTCATATACAGATTGCTAGCTTTAAAAGTATACACTTGGCTCTATTAAAGTACACATATTTAAATAAAGCCATCTAATTATATTAATTAGAACTAAATGAAATAGGTAACCTTCAGTGCACAGCGCACAGATGGAGTATGAGCAGTGAGTATCTTGCCCCTAACATAAACATCAGACGAGCAGAGTGAATTGAAAGGATGAAAACATTTCTAATCTATGTAATAAATGTGCTGGCATTATTTATGAGTTTATATAATAATTCAGCATCACTTTATAAAAAGAACATGCAAATATGCTAGCTACATCTCTTAGCCAGAAGCAGTTCCAACGTTTTAGCACTTGGTCTACCACAATTCTGACTATGATACAGTGTGTGCCTCACCTGGACCTGTCTCAAACACATCCTCTGAACTCCTAAAACCAGACAGGCCCTCAGCACCAACCCGGACTTTATATGCTGTTCCTGGTGTTAAACCCTTTAACACAAAGAAGCTTCGAGAACCATTTACAATTTCTTTTTTCCAATCTTCTTTGCCTACAAAAATTTTAGGAAAACAACACATTGGAATTTCAATTTTCTCTGTATTACTGAAAGTTGCTAGACAGGATACTATCAAAGTTACTTGACTAAAATAACGGTTCTCTCTCAAAAAAATAAGATAATATAAAATTATGACTTCAAGTGATATATTGCATGCAAGATATTGAAGAAGACTTTGTACATGAATTATAAAATTATTTTAAACATTTGTTCCATTGTACTAGAGAAATACTATTTTCATTTATTTTTGTAAAAGGTTTCCTGAACTTGCAATTATAAAATAGATTAAAATAGATTTGAATCATTTAATAAAATTACACTTCTGTAGTTTCAGTCAATATTTACTTTAGTTGAGAATTTCTACTTTGAAATCTGAACCTATCTGTCTTAGGCCTTTTTCTAGTACAGTCTCAGCTGCTTCTTTGACCAATATCCAGAAAAATGCATTTATATTGCAATTTTTAGATTGGTCATCTTTAGTCATAACTTTAGAAGGATAGATTATTTAGACAGAAATATCCCGGTTTTATTAGATAACCATGTTTTAATTATTAGCAGTATTAGCAAACATTAAAACCTGGGCTTATGCCAATAGAAGTACATAAGTTGGTTGATACCTTATTTTAAGGTTAAATTTAACAAAGAATATTGTTTTGTTTGGTTCTCTTATTTAAATCCGTTTTTTTCCTGAATTTGGCATAATTTAGGAAGACTGTTATATCCTATTTTAATGGAAGTTATCATATTTTTACACATGTAATGATTGCATGATACAAAACCATACAAACCAGATTTTTAGAAGTTCACATTCAAAAGAATTTATAAATTAATACAAAGGAACAAAGGCTGACATTCTATCTAAACATCAAATACCTGTTACGCATCAATGTTTATTAAAATGAAAACTCTTTGATCTTCCTCACCAAATTAAAAAATAATTCTAGACATTTAAGAGCTAATATTAACACTGGGTCAATTTAAGACCACATTTACTATAAAAATCTTTGAAAATTTAACTGAACACTTTAGTAAAATTTAATGAAATGACTTCTTACTGCCTGCTACACCATATTCAACATAAAAGTT
The DNA here is from genome assembly GCF_017639655.2 of Falco naumanni. Lineage (NCBI taxonomy): Eukaryota > Metazoa > Chordata > Aves > Falconiformes > Falconidae > Falco > Falco naumanni. The sequence continues at coordinate 49,671,515 of NC_054058.1, read as the reverse complement.
CGCATGATCTGGTCCCTCATACTCCCAACTGATATTGGCATAGGTCTCAGCAGCAGCTGTTGTAACATTTCTGATCCTTGGATAAAGTGGTTGCACTGAATACACAATAGAAAAACAAAGCAGAATACGAAAGTGTGACTTCATACATTAAAAAATATATTTTAAGAAGTTACTATGTTAATTTATACCATACACAAGGAAAGTATAGTACATTTGTCATTGTCTCCATCACTGACTAACATAGCGTATTTGGTAATTGAATCCAAGGCATACTACACTATGACATTATAAAGTAAAATTTATGTACTCTACCAAGCATGCCCTGTACCACAAAAACTGCCAAACATTTAAAAATACCTAATTGACAAAATTCTGGAAAACATTATTTCTATTCATCTAGAAGCAAAACGCAGACAGCTGGCAAGTGAGAACATTGTCAGGGTGACAGGGAATGGCAGTAGAGAGGGGAGGTATGAAGATGGGACACACCTCCCTTTACACCACGTGCCATTGAATGGACTGCAAATGCCTCAACTGCAAGCCCTTACAGGATTTTGTCTCTAGTGCATTGATAATGATAAAAAAGGAAGACAATACCCTTATAGAATGTTGGACGGACAGTGTGCATGACTGGGGAGGTTGCAAAAAGGGTTTCTGAATATCCTTCACCATCAGAGATAGTAGGAAAGAAAAAATAAAGAGTAAAAACGCTTTGCATCAAAAAGTAACATTTAAACAGTACAGTAAAACCTTACCTGTTAAATGAGTAACACATGCACACTCTAAGTTCATGCAGGATTCAAGTAGTTTTACTTGTTAAAATATGAAACAGCTAAGTGATACACATGTATTTGAAAAAAAACCACCCTGAAGTATGTGTGTACTGACACCTTTACTTTCACAGAATGTTTCTGAAATTAGCTTCATTAACATTACAGAATCATGGCACCTTTAGACATTGGAATGTTAGACATCAGATATTGGAAAGCCAGTATCAAAATACGCTGGCGTGAAGGACACAAATCACTGGAATGCAAGAAGCTGTTCATTTTAAGGTACTGTGTCTTATGCTGACATTCTCATTAGGCAGGAGTACTTTTCACAGACATGCATAATGCCCACATTATGAAAAGAAGCGCTTCTCTCTTCAGCATCCTATGATTTGCTACTTTGCTCATACCGGAATCCTTTGTTCTCCAATTATACTTGTTACAAAAGGACATCTATTTTTGTATTTTTGTTTGCCTAATATTAATGAAAATAAGATTTTAATAGTTCTAATAAGTGCAGATACAAAGAGGACGCTCCTCAAAGGCATGAAATTATTTTTTCATAAAATGCCTCACTTGGTGTGCCACTGACTTTTATATCCTGCTAAAAATATCTTTTCTGTTAGAATAACATCAAAAATACTTCCTAAAGGACCATGAAAAATCAGAGGCAAAAGCCTAGTCTCAGTAAAGGCAAATGGCAGAATTCCAATGGCTCCACCTACACCAGAAAATAAAATGGGCAAAAGCCTGTTCTCAAGGCAAGAGGTGCTGCACAGATTTTATCTACATACTTAAATTATTTTCTCTCAAAACAAGATGGCTTTGTCCATATGGCTGACTGGAGGAAATTTCAAATTAGATTCCAAGAGAAAATGGCTTGCTTTGGCATAGTAAAATAACTAAATCTGTAGAGAAGCCCCTAGCAAAGACCAAATAATATGAGTACCATGACTAGAAAACTATAGGGTTTGAGTCTTTCTAAAAAGATACCTAAATTATGCAAATTCCATCAATTCCGAAAATGTATTCTCGTGATTAAACATTTTCACAGTATCAGACTTTTTATGTGGTAGTACTCATTCAACTCTTCAATCTGTATTGAACTAATGACTCCCATGTTTGATATCTTTGCAGGTAAATTGTGCTTATATATTTTACACATAATTTCTTTCACCAATAAAAACTAATACAGAATATATTATTTGAATAATAAAGAATATATTTATTTATTGGCTGAAAACACCTGAAAAAAATCAAATAGAAAGCACTAGATTGAAAAAAAAAAAAAGCCATCCTGGTTACAAAGTCAACAACAAACCCCCTAAAAAATAGCAAAACTCAAGCTGTCTATGGGAAATCTAGCATGTAACCATATACACGATGGTAATGCAAAGGGATTAGATTCTGCTTTTCTGTGCCACTTGAAGGCAGCGAGAGGAAAGAATAGCAGGTTCCAAATATAGAGAGGTGCAGAGTCTGAGACTGCAGAAAGGATATATAACTTCCTTCCTCATTTACACATAGGAACAGGTGCTTGTTACAATCAGTATCCAAGCATTTGTTCTGTGCCAAGAAAACAACTGCTTTGTATTCTAAATAGACTTTGTTTTGTTTCATTCAATTGTTTTTTCTCTAACCCGTATTTTCCTGTATTTTGCTCTTCCACAAAAGATGTCTAATTAGCAGCATAACTGTATGACTGCTATTTGTCACCGGTGTTAAAGACAGAAGAAACTATCAGCAATAACTTGTTTCAAACTCTTGCAAACAGATGCCACAGAGTTACACCAAACTTCTTCCTTCTCATGCCCAAGCACTGGGGATGAAAGAAACTGTCTCATCTTGTGTGAAAGACTCCAGATGACAGACAGCTGCTGTAACACTAAGCAAATTTGATAATCACCTTCCCTGTAAAGCCTCTGTCTTATCTTGTATTTTGTTGGTGTTTTTTGCATCTCCAGTTTCTAGTTTCTGCCCTGATTAAAGAGTTGCCTGCCTGAGTACAGAGTAGATTAAAGAGTAAAAAGTAAATTTCCTTCTGTTCATACGATTGTACATAACAATTAATAATAATTAAGACACCTTCATTTCCTTGGTGTCTTAAGTTTCTAAATGCTTTCAAGTGACTGATTCACGCTTACATTTATCAGATGTATTCTTATCTAATTGTTACCAATAGCTGTTTGTATACATTTATCCATGTGTAGTATTTGGTCAGATTTAAGTTCTGTATTTTTCCTGCTGAACACAGTGCACTGATTCAGTAGCATGTTTATTTTCATAATCATTATTTTTTTCATTCTTTCTCTTTTTCACTACTGCTAGATCTAATTTTCTAGTAGGCCTGGAAAGTTTTAGTGAAGTCTGTTAAATGTGCCATATTTCCAACACGAACGCACACATAAGAAGATGGCTCGTGGATCCTGAGGTGATGAAAGCCTGGAGTCTAAGTGGTTACAATATTTAAAGCTTGTCTCCAATCTACCAAGACTCTTGTCTTCTCAATCAGCACACCTCTAATTATAATTAACCTCTTAGTTCTTCAATATGTTTCCCAGCAGCATTCACAAACGCAAAATGTGTAACTGTCAGTTGGCAGAAACTCTCAGCGCGTGCAAGCGCCAGTTGGTGAAAAGGGGGGGCAGAAAGCTTTGTCTCGGCAGTGGAGCACTGTGCTCGCTTGATCCGTAACCATACGTGATGCTGTGCATCAGCGCTTGCAAAAGCATTGCTCTAAAACTGGTGGGAATGGATTGTTAACAAGTTACAGTTTTTACACTTACTGACTCTTATTCAGCTACCTCGATTAAATTAATCTCTTTTATTCATGCTATGCACAATGCAAAATTTAGCTGGCACTTCTGAGTATGGTTTCATTCCTGTAGCGAGATATGGTATAAAAGCATTTGCCAATTCTTGAGAAAGAGAGCCAGGCTCAAAGTAAAATCTTCCTTTCTTTTCAAATCAATTCCAGTGCTTTTTCATGGAGTTTCTGGTAGAGTGGTATTTAATCTTCCAGCCTTTCAGGAACACAGTTCCTCCAAATAACACCGTTATACTTGGGCAGCAGATTCAATAGCATTTAATAAGACATGACATGAGATATGAACAGATTTTAACAACAGAATAGGCACCCTCTCTTAAGATTTCATTCAGCAGAACAATGAAAAAAAAAATCCCCAAAGTGGCTAAACTTTAGGAATTGTCATGGGATTCACCTATCTCCAGGAAAAACGGCAGGTAAGTGACAAGTGCACATTTGAAGATTGGTGTCAAATGGAAAAAAAACAACCCACAAAGCAATGTATTATAGACAGTTAGTTAAAATGCATATATAAAAAGAAAATAAATTCAAATGAAAACTCCCACACCCACGTACAAGAAAAGATGAAGGAAAAAGGTAACAGATTTTACCAAGAGCCTGTAAGACACGGAAAAGGGTTTTGCTTTTGTTTGCTTTTTAACCTACAACTTTTACAGCATAAAATTCAAGCCTTAGTATAACTGTAGGAGTGAATTCCATTCCTGGCAGTGAGAGATGGGCATTAGTCACTTCTAAGATTATTTAGCCCATTGCAAGAGCATTCCTGTAGTGTAAGAAACACAGAAGACAAGAAATGCAAGTTTCACTGACAAGCATTTAGCATGGCATGGATTTTGCATGACATCTATGAAGCAAAAATTATTTGCAGGAATTTTAGCATTTCAATCATCACTGTTCCCAGGAGATGTAGAAGAGGATGAAACAGTGGTCCTGCACAGCAGGCTGTACTCAAAGAGTCACACAGATATATTAGGGAGAAGTCTGCAAGGAGAGAGCGGTTGAAGGAGCAGTACAAAAATACTACAATCCACTTGAAAATAAAAAGCAGCTTGAACTTGTTAGCAAAAAATATGGAGACATCATGTGAAATGACTCAAAAAGGGAGGGAAAACAGATGGTGGGCAGGGAAAATGATTTAAAGAACAGCATTTTGTACAGAACAAAGAATACTGAAATGATCCTAACTTCTATGAAGAGACAGAGATACGAACTCGGCTGAGATAGATTTCTAGCCTACAGTGAAGAGCTACATATTGGAGATAAAGTCAGAATAAAAAGAATACTTTCAAACTCAGAGGCTAGACTACTTGTTTTTCTCCCTTGCAACAGAAGTATTTCTGTCAATAGTACTTGAGATATGAAGTTCACATCAAGAAGGCAGACCAGACTAAGTAACACACTGGCAGGGAGCGTTAGCTTCAATTAAAGGAAACTGTGGTCCCACAACCTTGTTTTAATTGCAGTTGAGGACTGCCAGTTACAGGTGTCTGCACGCATGCAGACTGCAAGACCTTGCTTTCAAATAAAAATGCTGACTAAATCAAAAAGAAATTGAAAAGTGAAACAAGAAGGCTTGTGGCACGAGACTGACACATCATGCTGTGACTCCTTACACTTCAGCTTACAACAAACACAGTAATGAGCCCCTGTGACTGTTTATTTTAACCAGCAACTTTTATTTCTACCACTGGCCAAATTTATATTCTCTTCCTTACTCGACAGACAGGTTATTTAAAACTTCTAATGAAAAGGGTAGAAAAGACTTGATTCCACTGATCACCTGAGTCACTTTCCAGCTGCTGCTATAACTATTTTACATGTAACCAGGTTCTTATTCCCCAGTTTTTTTCACACCTCTGTCACCTCATGCTTGTCGTTAGATGTCAATACATAAATGGCAATATAAATGCGTACTGCTTACCCAATACTGTGTATAATACGTTATGTTTTACATATGCAGTTTTGAGACACGTTTAGAATACAGGCTGCTAAGAAGAAAAAACAATTCTTTTTTCTTTACAATGCATAACTGCATGAAATTTAAGTCATTCATAACATCACAGTATTGGAAAGGAAAAAAGATCAGCTAAAAAAGTATCAGCTATAACAGGATAGCTTGCCCATCTAATAAAAGTGTGCCTCATGATTTACTCATGCGGGCTTGAGAGAATGACACGGATCTCATCTGTTAAGTTTCCCTTAGAGAAGAAAAAAAACCCTCAATTCTTGTAAATTGCCAAGATCAATTGCACTTCTGCTGTTTAATGAAATGGCACCGCCTAAAGAACTTTTTTATTAGGACAGTGCCCATAATACAGAGAGACAATCCTTTCCCCCATATATTGTCCCTGATTTGAATAGAGCTTTTAAGTTCTCTTCAAGCTACATTAAAAAAATGATTGTTTTATCTAAATCCCTTAGCTTTGACCTCATATTTCATGTTTTCATCTAAAATTGCTATTTAGCCTTCTGGGAAAAATGCACAAAACTTGCTGCTCTCCTTACTGGTCTAAAATATACTGGATATCTTTACTTAATACCAGTACAGTCATTGCAATCAGCCAAACTCAGTTTTACTAAAAGTGTCAGGTGCAGCAGTAAGCAGACTGTGGCTACTTTCATTGTTTTTAAAGTAGTAAAACACAATGAAAGGTCAACGCCTGTGTAAAAAGATAGCAAAAGACACATGCTTCCAAGAGACAGGGAATGTATTGCAGAACTACAATAAAAATACTGAGGCTTTCTAAGATCATTGGATTTACCGTAGCAATATTTCCCTCTGCACATTAATATATATAGTCAAATATATCCCAAGTGGCACAGCTCGCCGAGGTTTAAACAATTTGAGTTCCTCCAGGACCTTGTGTCTTATGTTTCTGACTTGCAGAGCTGCAGGTCTTCAGGGGCAGCTAGCCAGTAGAAAACACAAAGTACAGAAGTTTCAGTGCAATTTAGGCTGGGTGAATCTGGGACCTATTGTCTTAACTTCCAAGGTGAATGTGCTCAAATTGAAAGAGAAAGGGTAATTAATTTTTTCTGGTAAGTTCTGCCCTTCAAAACAAAAACCTGAGATGTTTTTGATAGATCACAAAAAGGTTGGGAATATCTAAATGCCACCTTCTCCTCGGTTTGGCTTTGGGTCCACATTAGTAAAAACTATATACCTATAGGCCCTCCTGCACTTAATGGAGGAGTAAAAAGTCGCTGCTGGGTACAGCTTCTTCTTGAGTGGGCTGAGTATCTCTATCTTCCAAATCCACCCACTCATGAGACCAAATAATTTTGCACTTGATCTTGATAATATGATCCTTCTTTTCCTTCCTCATAGTCCCTGATCAGTAGTGAAACAGTTAACACGTTAATCTAAGTAACCACTGAGAACATTCATCTCAGACCTGCGGCAACTCAGATGTCCTAACAGATGTCATGGCTTTAGTTCCGTCCTGTTTGCAGTTCCAGAGTTTTCTTTGCAATTGTAAGAGCTAGATGCTACAGGAATATGTGAAAACTTTGAAACCATAAACAACATGGAACCAAACAAAGACATCTGCTTGGTTTTCAGAGAATCTGAGATGACAGCTCTGAAATGTGAGCTGCTCCAGCTGATCTTACAAATAAGACGCTTTCTGCTAGCCACAGACTGTGATACAGCTATAATTAGACCTGAGCTTCACACAGAGAATCCATTTCTCCTTGCATGAGTTGTATTGATAGTCGACTGTAAATAATGAGAACTTAATTTACATTTCTGCTGTTAATGTCCAGGACTACAAGCCAGTTTGTTCCAATCAGTGCTGACTCCTCAGCTACAACTAGACTAAAAACTGGTAAGAAACACTTGTCGTTAAACTAAATTCACAACTCCATACACTTATCAGAAATGCATGTGATATTAGAATACACATATACATACATAAACATGTATAGTATATATGCACAAATGCATGCATACATATATATATGGTCCGATTATATCAGACTGAGTGAATTAAGCTATTTTTTACTGCTATTATCATTCAAAACACCTGATCATCACGTGGAAAGAAAATATATGTAAAACAATTTATGCTGTCTCGTCCAAGTTTGTAAAAAATGTTAGGTATTTCATGTACAGAGTTTGATTTGGGATGTTTATGGTCTGACAATCTGAAGCACACGTTCACTAGCGTTAATAACTTCCCTGTGATAGAATGACACATAAGTATAGAGACACTGTTATGACTCATAGCTACCTAACAGTCCTCAGGACAATCTTTGCTTCTGACAGTGAAATTCAGTATCAAAATTAATAAAAACTGTGTGCAAAAATGTGAAGAACACCTTGTTTGACAGAAGAACTGCATCATAAAGAACTAAAAATTACTGAACTCAAGAATAAGGATGATATTAGGTTCCACTCAATGAAATATCCTCATGCACTCACTCACAAGATCTGTGAACCTAAGACAGCAGGAAGCCATTTGCCTGTATATTCCATCTGATACGTGAACTGAGAAGTATACAGAGGGTATTGTCAGTCATCTGTCTCCTATGCACAGTTGGCTTGCAAATGAAACAAATGTGATCAAATGGGTAGCATTAATCAACAGTGAGAACAAGAACACACCTACTCTTTTAAAACAAAAAATGCACATGGCACAGGCAGTAAAAAAACCTCCTTTGCAAAAAAGCTGTTTCTTCTACTCTGGCTAATCAATGCTAGTGCACCTGGATCCTGAATACTTATGACAGTGACATACGTCTCTTAAACATTCAGAAATAATTAGACTTTGCTGAAGCTAAGCTAATGAATTCCCCTGGAACTCTGTGGCAAAATAAACAGATGAAAGGTATTAATAAGCATTCTGGGTTCCTTTTTAAAAAAAGCCAAAAACCCAACCAACAAAACCCACAAATGTTTTCTTCCAGCACTGATTAACACTTTGAATAGTAACGTGTAGTCCAAGATTTTCTGTCCTTACCACTGCAACTTCCCCATTTGCAACACTGCAAAATCCACACATTAACAAATCATGCAGTTTCATTTTACCTTTGCCTGCACCTACAGCAGGACGGAGAATACCAGCTTTAATGGAGGAAAACAAGAATAGGAACACTATATAATTAGATACAACACCAAAGGGAACATACATACACAATTTCATTACAAACCAGAAAAGCATGCAGACTAGATAAAATGTATTAATTCAAATAAATTAGAAACAACCTGCTTATGCTGAACACTGACACACTATTACAAGACAAAAAGTAATATACGTGCATTTACAAAATTTTATTGCTCATGCTTGTTACGATTCACAATTTAAAATAAATGTAGTTCATATGCAAACTTAATATACTATTAGAGAAATTGCATTGCATATCAACTCAGCGACAGAAATTCCAATAAACTGTAATTTTACTAAGCATAAAAATAGGTGAAAAGATGGTATCAAAATAGACTTTTAATACTAAGATGTGCAAAATCACAAAATACTTTCCCCCCCAAGTTTCCCCTTTACTTTAAATTACTCCTATTTTATTAAACTTTCAAATTAAATAAATAAAATTTTCAACAAAAGAACTGCCAAAATCAGAAATCTAGAATGGCTATAAATGTAAAAATAATAGTGACAGGATTGAACAATATACTTAAAAAGTTTTTAAATGTTACACAATGTCATCAGTTATTTGGGCCACAGATGACAAATTTATTTCTAGAGCTTTTTTGCCAGCTCTGTGAAAAAAACTTAGGACCTCACAGAAGCTGTTGCATACCTTAAAAGAGAAATAATTCCTTCCAGTCATAAAGCTGCATCCTTTCAGTATTGTTCTCTGTGACTAGACCACGTACACGAAGCAGAATAAGCGAAAGGAGAAAGACTACTTAAAATGTAAAGGTACATGAAAATTTGAAGCCCAGAAAAGCTGAACTCTTAGAACTTGTAAGTTTATATGAAAAGGAGGGGCTTTACACCTCTTTTGAGGCTTCCACTACAGTAGAAAACCTTTGCACATCTTTACTTAAAGAATAATTAGAATCTTTGATTGGTGTATAATACAGTTAAGGAAGCTCTAGAAAAAAATTTATGAGGAGCTGTTTCCTTATGTCACGTGAAAAGAGGGGAGGGGGAGGAGATTTTCTTATCCTTAATGGAAGGAAGTAGTAGCAATACTTTTAATAAAACTTGCAATGTTTTTTAAACTCAGGAGTTTTTCTTTATACATACCCATCTTACCTTCATCCATAATTGTTACTGCTTCCTCAGTTATCTGACTTCCTGATCCAACTGAAGTTTGTGCATTAAAGTAGAACTTGTACCTTGTGCTGTAATTTAAATTTTTTAGTATCAAGCTGCTCTCATTGGCAGGAATTCTTATCTCTACCAAGGGACCCAACTCATGTGTGTTGTTAACTGTTGTGACAAGAAAAAAGAAAAAAAAAAAAGAATTAGGAAAATTGCCGACAATGTCATCGTGTTAGAATGGGGTTTTTTTGTTTGTATTTATTTGGTTTGTCTGCTGCATCATTCTATTTCAGGTTATATGAATGATAATCTACAATTTCAAAAGAAAGCCACCTTTGCGTAAAAGAATCTGAGTGAGGGGCTAAAATTCAACTAGGGGATAGGAAAATACTAACATGTTTTTTAAGTTCAAGTTCCATTCTTGTAAATATCTGAATCCAAGGCAACTGAGTCCACATCAAGTGACGTGAAATGAGTCCACATCAAATGACGTGAACTCACATGCATTTGAAACACTGATCATTAAAAACTCTAAACTAGCTGCCTCATAACAAATTCAGAAGGCTTAGGGAAAAAAAATTACTATAGTGACTTGTATCTAATGTCAAGGAAAATGGAAGTTGGTAAGTGAAAGAAAACAAATTTCCTCAATCTGTTCCATGCACATGAAACTTAAATTTTGTGTGTGCACAAAGTCAGCAGTGTCATTGCTGACAAATTTCTGGGTAAGCAAGCAGTGGTATGGGGATCCTAACGAAGTAATTTATAGCTCTGAGACGAGCAAATGGCACATTTATGAATTTTTTATTTTACAATTAAAATACTGTGAAAAGTGAAGAAGCAGGAAACAATATAATTGGATGTATTTTGACCTGCTTCTAGTGATATTTTCTCTGCAGTTAGAATATAGGATTTGTAAGTGGTAGTATCTTGCTTCTAATTGACTGTCAATTAGATGTAGGACTTCACCTCCATTTTTCTGTAAAGCATGGTCCGAAGAAATAAAAGTAATGGAAAAATGCTAACCCTGTACTTGAGCAAGTGAAGTGTTCTAAATAGTCATCCAAATTGTCAAAATACATTACTCTCTCAAACCTGACATCTACAATGCAGTCGTATCTTTTCTACATTATAAACCTAATGTGATTTTTTCTTAAGAAATGGATTGCTATTTGGTTAACATATTTTCTAAGTTAGAGTTATATATTCATAATTAACTTACTTGGCTGAAACTTCAGTATATATGATGTCAAAACACCATTTGGATGGGTAGGTGAACCCCACTCCAGAGTCAGAGAGTCCAATGTTGGGTTAGTGATCTTCAAAAAGGAGGGTGAGCTAGGAACTTTTAAGAAGAACATACAGTAAATACAAAGTAGATTAACTTAAACGACCTCATGAATTATTAATTCTTAAGAATATTACTGTATTGAGCCAGACTATTATTTTATGATATCCAAGATGCAAATTCAGCAATTACACCCTTAGTGCCCTATTTCTGAACATACAACATTTAAGTTTATTCTCTAGCTTTCTCATTTCATACCTCCTTCAGGGGTCTTAAATACTTTGTCTGGGCTTGCTGGTCCTTCTCCTTTACCATTAACAACTCTAACATTCAACTTGTAAGAACTATAGGGCTCCAGCCCTGGCAACATTCCAAAAGTCTTGTTCCCCCTGAAAGTCAAGATCTTTTTTTCTACGTGCCGCCTACTCCTTCTGGATAGACTCTGTACTTTCCAGTAGTAAACCTAAAGACAAAAGAAAATCTACAGTGAGTGTTTAGGTGTTCTGATTTTACAAACTCCAGGCTTTTCCATGAGTATCCATTACTTATAGGTAGGAATAATTGTAATTTTAATAAGCTCAGGTAAGACACAGCATAGAGCTTTCCAGCTCCAGAAACAGACCTTGTCCAGAAACAGTCATGTCTACATAACTGGGTGAAGACTATCACCTCCCAGTTCTCCTAATGCTCAAAGCAAGTTTAACACAAGTCCTGGTTTGGAACTGCATTAGTATGTGATGGTTCTCATGTTAGCAAGTCCATCTGAGAAGCAGGACTCATTCATACACCCATTCTTTCAGTAAGATGTCTACACATCTTCCAAAGCAGACTTGCACTTTGCCACCTTGTTATGCCTCACACCTGACCATGCTATTCCCTGTGATGTGGAAGTCAAGTAGGTATTTTTAAATGGGGAAGAAACCAAAAGATTTGTCTGGACTGGAAAAAACCACAGTTTCTGAAAGGACTCTGAGATTACAGTCATGGAATGGTCTCCAACTAGGGACAAGAAGACTATTCCTCCATTTATGTGACAATTAGATCAGATCACAAAGCTGATTCTGGTATCCATTTGCTGATTGCATTTCTAAGAAACTACAGATGAGCCTCAGAGGTAATTACCTTGACTGCACTCTCTTTACTGCACAGTCTGTCTACCATGATATCTGTAAAGATATTAACAGTTGACCCCACAAAGACGTATGTTACTCCTAGGCTTGTCACCTTCAATTACACCATTGTTCAGTTTTCACAGCACAATCTTCATTCATGTATGATCACACACTAAAACTGATCAAGCAATAGAAAAAATTCTGGTTCCATTTAGGCCAACTACAAAACACCTTTTTAATTAAGGAAGCTGGGGTTTCACATATAAATTAAAAAAAGGGAACTCTCAAGACTTACAAAGCCCAGCTAGGTACCATATAAAGCAATGTTATGCTAACACCGGCTTTCTATTGCTAACAACATACCATTTCACTCTAATCACTGTTAAATATCACTGTGGTTTATATGGCTTGAGTTAATGTTTTTCAGCACCACCAGCTGTCATCCTGTAGCTCTCATCCTAGCACCTAGTGTAGAAAGCCATTTACAAGCTAACAAAAGCTTGAAGTGTTGATACTATTAGTATTGAAACTTGTAAGGTATAGTTCATGATATTTTAAGAATTGGTAGCAGGTAACGTTTCACAAAGCATGTTATTATAGTTGGGTCATCACTTGGCACTAGTCAGGCTGAAATTAAGACAGCTTTTATAAGTTGGGCCTGATAAGCAGTGATTTGGAAGAGAAATATGACAATAAAAGAGACTGCATCACGTTTTTCACGTACTGTATTGACTGACAGTTGAATTTGTAAGATTAACAGGAAAAGTGGCAGCAGTAACAGTGAAAAGAATTCTTTTTAAAATTTCTTCTTAGGTTTGAAACACTTCATAGTACCACAGTGTATCGAGTATTAGTTAGATTAATAAAAAAGCAAAATATGAGTGATGTGCTGTAGACTGCTGCTGGCTAGATGTCTTCCTGCTTTGTTCGTACATTTGTCTTCAGGATGTGACTCTTTACAGAAATACCCCTCTTATTAAGAAAGGTGTCCCTAATGCAACACAGCATACTGGGGTACTGTCTGAAATAATTGTATTAATCAGGAAAGCCTGAGTTTGCTAGTAGGATTTTCTATGTGTTTAAAAAGAGCTGGTTATGTGCTTTGTAAGCTATATTAATAACTGAGATGCTTAAAGCATACTCTGCATCCAAGAAAATTTTTCAGCTTGTATTCAGAGAAAGCTTTATAATAACTATCCACCATGTCTTAGGGACTTGTCATGCCTCGTCTAGCTTTCGACCTATTTTAGTTGGATTTAGTTGTATCTGCAAAAATTATGTAAGAAACTTTTTTTGCATCTGCAACTTATTCAAGGATATACCATTGTCATATTTGTCCTAGCCATAATGTGTGGTCAGGTCTGCTGTCAAAACTGTGGTCTCGAGCTTGTTTTATTTATGATCATTGACTAACATTTTAGCTTCAGTTTTACTTAGCTTTGTGCAGTTGTGTGGTTCTCCTTTCCAGAGAAAAAAAAAAATCATACTGTATACAGAGAAAGACTAAGACATTCAATAGAAGTAATCACGGCTTAACTAACTCCTCACACCAACTGGAGAGGAAAGTCTGCAACCCATTAGTAAATACAGGACAGAAAATAACCCTCAGAGACTTTGAGCCTAAGGAAAAAGAAATCTCCATCTAAACTTGGGATGATAGCTCACTGTAACCATGCCTTTGAAGGGTGAGAATACCTGATGTATGGGCAGATGTTGGTGTCTGGATTTTTTTGTATTATTAATAATCTTTAACGGAAATTTGGTGATTTGGATGGTAAATATTAGTGTTGCTGTAACTTGATTAATAATAAATATTAACTTCACTATATTGTTACTCTTTAATCCTCATTTAAAGGATGTTTTCTTTTGGTTACCCCTTTGTGTGTGAAATACCAGGTTAATAAGAGACTGTCATCTACCAGACAAACATCTAACATGCTTCTGCAGTTTCCACTCCTAAGTTTCTTCTGATGGGTTTCTAGTGCAACATCTGAAGCAACTTTTGCCATCAGATTTTCCCTGTCCTCCAGGGATACCAGTTCCCCCAGTTTCTAACCCTGAAGTCCTTCTGTCTCCCATTCTCTTTTAACTGCATTTTTGTCTCCAACACAGCCTTCTCAGTTATCAAAGCCAGCACACTGTATTACACTAAGCGTCCTTCAATTACATGTACACTCCAAATCTTCTGCCATTTCCTATCTCCTTAAATTGAACTTTTAAACTGAGCTTTTTCCTGGCCTCCAAAAAGACACAGCACCCAGCATAAGGCAGCAAGCGGCCAGTTACTCAGAATTAAAGATGTGATTATTCATACTATGGCAGAAGATGAGAAATCTTAGCATTAGACCTAGAAGAAACTCCTGCAGAAACTACTTCTCCTTACCCTCTAAATATTATTTTAGAATAAGATCTGTAATATTATCATTTTTTAAATCTGTATGATGTGTGGAAACCTAATTGCAAACACATCCCGTTTTTCTTCAAGGACAATGTCACGAGGCTAGTGTGGCAAGGCTGGAACATTGCTGAACTTTAAATGAATGGTATCAATGCTGTTGCTCTTGTCAGCAAAACTTGTGAGCTCACTGAAAAGCAGGAGTCCTCTCACATGTCAGTTACTTCAATCTGGATACAGTATCATATAGAAAGAGTGATCTATTTTAATAAATGAGAAACAGAATGCTTTTGACTGTACTTACTTTGTACCCTTGAAGGTGTCCTCGGACAGTTTTTAGCGGAACTGGGTCCCAATGCACCTTTGCTAATGTGCTGTTAACAACATGAACCTGCACGTTGCCTGGTGCAACCATCGGCACTGTGTGGAAAGGATGCAACAAGTGCCTAGTTAGAATATGAAACCATACGAACACGCTTTTTCAGAATGAGTTTTTGCATTGCATTCAAGGATTAGGTTAAAATGTTCCTACACTAAAAAGCTGACCTGAGGATTAATACTACAGAGTATTATGAAGCCTTATTATCTTAAAATTACTTCATTTTAATTAAAAACATAACCACTATCCCCCATCTTCAATATGGTAAATACCTACTTAGGTTACACATTTTGTTACTTTTAATTAGTACAACTGAGTCAAACTATAAAACTTACAGTCTTCTCCTGAATGTCCAATCACCTCTGATGGCTCTGGTGCATATCCCAGGTCATTTAAAGCTTGTACTTTTATTTCATAGGGAACAAAAGTTGGAGTACCAGACACAATATATTTAGATACATTTGCAACTATAACAGATGTCCATTCATCATCAACATCCTTCTGACGCCAGCTGACTTTGTATTGAAGCCCTGGTCCATTAGACTGAAAACCCTTTAAAGACTGAAATAAAAAAAAATATTTAAAAAAATATTCTGAAGCATCTGAAAAATCCAAAGTGACAAAGGAAATAAACCCATTCTTCTTCAGAATTTTACTGAAAATTTACCCCTGTGTTCTGTGACAGAGAAGCACTGCCGAAATGTTCAAGCTATGCAATTTTTACAGGAGATCAGTTCAGCTGCTTTTCATTCATGAGTGAAAATCACATTGAATGGTGATCCTGGCTAATTCTTATGCAACCATACATTGTGATTTCTGTATACGTATTTTGTTTCCAAATATTTCTTAAGAAATGGAAAATGGAAAAACAGACTTACACCAACTACTTATAAACAGTGTTCCCTAGACAATATTTCTTGCCTGGGATGGGAAATTGGTTTTACATTGCTCTCCTTGAGTGCCTGTCGTTATGGTAAGGGCATGGTAGAGAAAACTCTTCCACAGAAGTTTTTTAGTGGAAGAGTGCACAATAATTCAGTGTATCATAAAAGTTGAGGGTACAATTAGGATTCACATTAGAATTCATTCTAAGAAAAAGACTCTACTTGAGATAAACGTCAATTTACATATTCAAGTTTTCCTAAATTGGCAGCAAAACATCCTGTATTACCAAGTTAATGGCTTATCTTGAGAAATCACTCAAGGCAAATACGGCACCGTAATTTTTATTTTTTTTCCCCATAACGCATGCAGCTTTTCCCTGAAAATGAAGATGGGGAAATGTCTGGATTTTACTCTTTTCAAGAATTTTTTAAGCAAGCAATGCATTGAGTATTCTCATAGCATGTTCACAGTTAGATCTTTACTATTTCTCAAAAAAAATGCTACTCAGGCCTGAACACAAACAAATGAAACCTCAGAAAAAAACCAAACTTACCTCCCATGTTATTACCAAATTATCAGGTTCTGAGCCTATCCCTTGTACATTAGAAGGATTTTCATCGGGGTCTAAAAATAAAATATTTACACATGAACAAGAATGACTTCTGTTTGCATTCCAAGCAAATTCAACACCATTTGTAGTATAAATCAATCAC
Organism: Falco naumanni; assembly: GCF_017639655.2. Lineage (NCBI taxonomy): Eukaryota > Metazoa > Chordata > Aves > Falconiformes > Falconidae > Falco > Falco naumanni. The sequence continues at coordinate 49,654,919 of NC_054058.1, read as the reverse complement.
TGGTAAGCAGGAATCGCTATTTACTTGCAGATTTTGTCAGGTACTGCTCAGATGGTTCGCTCGGCTGACTTCTTCCAATCTCATTGACAGCTATGACACGGAATGAGTAGTTGACATACGGAGACAATTTCAACTGTACTGTTGTCTGAGTTCCAGGAACTTCCGTCTGGTAGTGCCATACCCCTGGTTCATGCAGTCCATCTTCATATTCAATCACAAAGTCTGTAAACAGATAATGAATCCAACTTTATGTCAAAACTTGCAACACCTTCCTAGATCAGTGTAGGCATTTCTGAATGAGCTACTCAGAAGGGAGTGATCCAATCAACATTTTTTAAAATCATGGAAACTGAAATACAAGTACATAAACCACAACACACATCTATAATGTGGATCTCAAAAGTACTGCCTAGGTAGAAATGGAAGAGAAATACTTCTACTTCTATGATTTGGTATTCTCACTAATGCAGCTACCTGTCAGGTAACACATTATTGCAAGAGCTCTCTCTCAGGTACCTGATTTTAATGTAATGGGAACTCTTCAGCTGTCACAGCAAGAAAGTGGGACAAGATTGGAATTTTGATGTAAAAGCAGTATTTGGCTGACAAATATATTGGTCTTAGTTGTATCAAGTTGACAGTAAGAAGTATGTGTACAACACTAAAACTTTCTGAGTATTCCATTTTCCCCACTGAGACTGGCTTAGTGAAAAACTATTTAAAGTCAAGAACCAACACCTGAGAAAGGTTTACAAGAGCACTTTTCAGTATCTTCAAATTAAGTCAAGGAATGTATGTTCAGAAGCTAAATTTCTTGAGAGTTCTCTGTGTGAACATTACAATGATTACTGTCAAGTCCTCACAGACTATATATCCTCAGGGATAAATAGGTTTGTAAAACTTCAAAAATAAAATCATATTCATTATCAAAGACAAAAGGACATTTTTTTCAGCTGTGAAACAGCTGGAAAAGCTTCCTGCTCGTAGGTATGAGATATAAATTTTGAAACACTTAATAAGAATTTTTAGGATATGGTAAAAATATGGGAGAAGAATGCGTAGTCTGAGTACATTCCATGGAACCTTAAGTTTAGATATATGAAATCTACATGAGCATCAAATGCTTTTGTGTTGTGTAACAAAATTTTTCCTCTATCTCATGTATAGCTGTGGACAAGAAGCCAGAATATGACTCCGAATACATACTATTTGCACTATTAAAGAAATTCTGAGGGGCATCTGGAAATTGCTTTTAGAATACTTACAGTACCACATAAAAATAATGCACAACAATTTGAAGAGCCGAGATTGTCAAAAAATAAAATATGTAAGTAGTACTAATCATAGTTTTCTGAACTTCAGGCTTGCAGATTTCCTCCTGACCCAAGTAGTAAGAGAGAGGGAGAACTGCTCCAAATTACTGCCTGCGTTACAGCTGGTGTTGTCCGCTTGGAGATAAAGGTCTTGGGATGGGATGCTTTCTGGACCAAAAGACTTGTTGAAAAGGTGAGAATATTATAAAAAACACACCCACAAAGTTTTCACTACTGCTTTTTGTCTTCTCCAGTAACTAGCATTCTGCATGCAACTCTAGCAGAATGCAACTCTAGTAGAACGTTTTATAGGAGACTTCAAGGAAAAAAATTCTATTTGAGCCTTCAGAGAGATTCTAGCATGTCAGTCATATTACTTGTGTAAAGGGATCACTCATAATGAAGTACTATCCTTGAGTCTTGATCTGCGCTTTGAAGTGATAGCAGCAGCAGCAGCAGCAATAACAGGCTTACTTATGAAGCAAATGCCTTATTTTTCAGGCTCTTGCGGGACCATGCAGCAATACAAATTGTACCATAACTTAACCCAGCATTATTTAGTCAGAAGAGTTCAATTTCCAATATCAGAGTGCATGCAATATCTCACTTCTAGAAAAATTCTGACATGAGCCAACACCACCTAGTATCATCTCTTTTGAAACAGTGTGATTTCATTCCTATAGGAAGGCAAGGCTTGTGTCTTCGGTCTGGAAAAAAATGAAAATACTGATACAAGAGTATATGAAGAAGCCATAACTTGAATGCAGTTCAACTACTTCCATTAAACTTATATGTACTACATATTTTTTTTAAGTATGTTACTAGATTATATACATGAGGTGAGTCTGGAAGTGTAAAACTTCAGCAAAATCCCTTGGTGCTTTATTAAAACATAATCAAAATCTTTTGATGTGTTCTGAAATCTGTGAAATTCTGTTTTTACAAAACTTCCTTTCAGATGCCTGATCCTTATGGTTTGTGTTTGGTGTTGATACTGACCAGCATCAGACCCTGGACAGCAACACTCCGTAAGTCAGCCTAACTCATTCATTCCAAATATAACATGTAAACTGGTCTTGGTAACTTGTGGCAGTTATTAACTAAAAATGCACTGCATAAATAATAAAATAATTACCTTAAGTACTCATAATGAAAAAGTTGCTCCAAAAGTCTTTCTGATCCTATTATTTTTTGGAAAACAAACAGTAACATCTTTCTTCCCTCCTAAATTCCCCCTCCACTCTCTCTGCTCAATGTAAGCAAGAGCAGCTTTCATTATGTTTTGCTGGGAGGAATAACAGCATTTAAGATCAATTTCCTGTCCCAAAGGGTTACAGAAGTTTACTTTCTCTGTCTTACGGAATGCTTTATTGCTTTCAACTGTCTGGACTAGTAAAAAACAGAAAAACTACTGCCTTGTATTTTCATGAAGAGTACGCTTTTGTATCAGTAGTGATAGATATCTCTACATATACTGGCACTCATGCTACTTCAAATACAAATACAAATGAGTTAATGCAAGATGATAGTAGCACTTTCCTTCAGAAGCATACAACTAATGAACAAGTCTCCTCTCTACATATTTGTGACTGGACCTTGTCAGGCAGAGCTCATATCAGTATCAACTTCTGTGGTAACTAGCACAGTTTCTTGGATCAAAAGCCCAACTCTTTAGGGCAGTAAGTCTTTCTGCTTGGCTGTACAGTAGAGGATATTCAGTGAATTGTTATTATGTAAATAAACGGCAACTGTGACAAATAAATTTACCATTGTTCCTGCTGCACAAAAAATTCATCTCAGAACACTCTGGAATCTGAGAACAGTTAACATAATGCTATTAATGTGGTGCAATAAATATAAACAAACGTACTTGTAATGGGACTGTTATTTTCATCTCCTGGTATCCATGAGAGTTCAACGCTTCTTTCTAGCTGACCTGTCAATTCCAAGTCAAAGGGTGGATTAGGCCGAGCTGTAAATCAAACGAACAGAAAGTAAATAATCACACCAGAACACGTAGTTTCATCGCTGAAAAAATCCTTACATTCCAATCAAAAGAATTCCACAAATACAGCAGGACAGATCTACTCATGTAAGCATGACTTAATGACCATTAGCATGCAGTTACTACAAAACAAAGATAAAATGGAGAACTGATGTATCTGGAAACTTTTATATATTAACAAGAATCTGTATTTGATTTTATCTAATGGAACTATGATTAAAAAATGTAATTAGATTCATAGAATTATGAAATGCATGTTTAGTTTATCTTTGAATGATGATGGGTGGTTATCTATCGTAACTAGAAATATTTAATAAAAGATGGAAAATAAAGCATTCATATCAAAGAAGCTTTTCTTGAATCACTACAAATATTTTGCATGTGAATTCAAAACTAGTTCAAATAGAAACTAATTGCAAGTTACTAAGTCATTTATTTTTCATGTACTTTCAAAAAATCCTGAAATATCATGCAAGCTGTTAATATACATCCTTATAATGCATAAAGATGTAATCATCCATTCCAAATTCCTGGAAATAATTCATTGTATGATTTGTTACAGTAAAATCAAGATTAATGGGTAGATTCTTTTAAGAATACATAAGCACTTTCAATGAATATGATAGGATTTACATAAAAGTGTTTAAGATGTTCATACCTGAAAGTGTCTTAGGCATATTATCTTGCATTTTAAAACACAAAATCAGAAAATTGCTAGGAAATTAAAGGTTGCGTACTGTCAAATTTAAGGCTGTACCTGACTGTCAGATTTTTGGGGTAATCTCAGCTTTAATTTTAAAATCCTTATTAGCAAGTTCACCAATCATAAACCAAACTGGTCAATACGGTCCTATCCGTTTTATGAGTGAAATGAAATGAAGACAAACTATGAAATAAATTACGTCAGGCCTACAAATCTGTCATCAAAAGCAATGCAAAAACATGCCATAATTTGGTTGGTGCAAGTTCTTTGATAGTGAATTAGCTTTCAACACATCTGGGTTTACCTTTTAGATCTTTCATTTATTATGTAACTGATTTGCATTACAGTGTACTCTATGAGAAAAATATTATCACACTGTAACTGAACTTCATTAAAAATAATTTATCTCTGAAAATCATTTATTCCCTATAACACAAAGCAGCCTGCACTGTCAAATTCCAAAGTCCAGTACTCCAGTAATGAAGCAGCTGGTAAAATGGGATGAAACCACACACACACAAACACAGGAGAAAGGGGAATAATGAAAAGATGTTGCATGTTGCAATAGGCAAATGAGAAATGTATCTGGCAGACCATGTAGTAAGAAAACTTCGTATTAGTTTACCGTAAATGATAGCTGGAGTTGGGGGAGCAGCTGAAAAGAACATTAATATAAATGATTTAATCAGTTAGTAGCCAAAGAAACAGAACACTGTAGGCAGTTAAAGACTATTAGAGACAAACAAAAGTTAACTTACTTAGAGTAAATGGTTGATTTAAAATAATACATTGATAAATTTTCACTGAAAATTTATAAAAGTATTCTTGAATATTTTATCTGGTGGTTTTTTTTTTTATTAAGGATAGATCAAGAAAATAAATAAAGTATTCAATCTTATAAAAACTCTTAAATAAGTACTAGATATTTGGTGTATGTCATTCCTGGATAGGCAAAAGATTACAGCATGCTTTTAAAACAGAAGCATACTTGACTTCGCATCTCAGCTTGAACTCAGGTAAGAGTCATTCAGGACACCTACTTAAAACTTTCTTATAAACTGGGAGAAAAGGCAAAGTAATATATTTTATAACAATCTGCAATTATAGAAACTTAACAGAGAGAACTAATTAAAAAAGAAAATCCTTGAAAAGTCACGCAACCAAGCATGTTCAGTCTTTCTGAAGCATAATTTAGCTGCAAAGGAGATTCCTGAGAAAACATGTTTATGTTCAGACACTCTGCAATATGTTATCTACTGTGTTAGCTCAGATGTCGTCCAAATAAAACCTATACAGCATGACACCGAATGTGCCCTGTTGCTACTGGACCATTTTCTAAGTAGCCGATTCAAAGGCAAGCTTTAGAGTAAGACTATATTTTTAAAAAACTGAAACACATTTACAAATAGGTGACATTGTCTTGCACCAAAACTATGTTTGTGCTTTTCATTTTAAATCTAATGCTTTTTTCATATTGAACAGAAATTAAACACAGTTCCGCTATCATAAAGTTTGAAAATATTCTTACCAACAACAGTAAGCACAGCACTTGCTGAAACACTGTCCAGAGTAGTATTAACTATGCAAGTGTATGTTCCATCATCTCTATCAGTTACATTCATAATGGTCAAGTTGTCTTTACCAACCAGAAACCTGTAAATACAATAGATTCAGACACTGATTTTTCAACAACTGGTAGTGTTATAAGAAACTTGCATAAGACATTACCAAATCCCATCTGCACATTTATTTCAGCAGTTACCTGGACAGCAATGGGACTATGGGACTATGTCAGCCTCTTCTGCATTGCTCTTGACCATCTTCTCACAGCAACTGTCTATCCTAATGTGCTTTTATTTACAAATACACTCAAACAACTTTTAATTATCTGTGATCTAGAGCAAAATAGTTTTCCATTACCTGTTTGGCTTCTTATGCCAATTTTCTTCTCCTTACGATTGTCATACACGGTCAATATGCACAATTAAACATTTTTACATCTCATTTTATTTTGAATTCTATCTTAACATTTTCACCACACCAGTTAAGTCCTTTAGTCACCATATATGGGATAGTGATGCAATTTATCAGTCTTCTTCAGAAAATGTCAATAGGTCAATATGTTCCTTCCAAAGATCAGGAAAAGGAGCAGAAAAAAGAAACTAGAAAATTAAAAATAAAGGAAAATTATTTTGTCCATACCTTTCATCATCTGGCAGTTCATCATTGTCCTTCAACCATATAACTGCTGGTAATAAGGTAGAATCATGTTTTATTATACACTCAAATGAAACTTGGCCGTATCTCTGAACCACTTTGTATTCTGGCTGTTTAATTATCATTGTTGGATCTGAAATTTAAAATTACTATTAGATATTTAGAAAGTCTGACATTCTATACCAACCTATGATGAAAGAATGATTCATTTCTTACCTTTAACTTCCAACTGCACCTCATTTTGTATCTTTCCTAATTCATTCCTTGCTACACATGTGTATGTACCAGTACTATCCTTTTGAGCCACCGGAATTTCCAAGGTTCCATTATCATGGAAAATGTATTCGTTCCCACGCAAGATGCTACCTTTCACTCCCTTGAACCTTTATATAAAAAGTAATATCATTATCCAACATCACAGATAAATTTTGTTGTATTCTATTATCAGAAAATGCAAACAGGGCTGTCACATTACAAAACACCAACAGAATCACATAATGAAATTTAGACTTGACCCTGTAGGGATAACTTAACTGTTGTTATGTTAATTATATGTAACACTGGATTAGCATATTGTAATCAGCATATATTTAAAAATACACTATTTATAGAGTAAAAATAGTCTTAAAGGTTTAAATGTTTGTTTCCATAGATACAACTGGCTCTTTTTGCATAACTTAAGCACAGCAACAACAACTATAGCTTACCATTCAATTTCAGGCTTAGGTGAACCAAAATAAGCACAGTCTAGCAAGGCAGGACTATCTGAGATGACCTGATACAGTTTATTAGCAGAAGTTAGAATTCTTGGTGGCTCGGCTGAAAAGACAAAGATATCTGATATATATAGATACAAAGATGCAAATACAAAATACTAAGACATGAAGAATGTCCTAAAGAATTATGTTTACATCCTTCTCTGAAGCAATTTCTGGTCTCTGTCTAGGTCCAAATATGTTCTGCTGCCAGTAGCCTGAGGAAACGTTAATGTACGAGAATAATCTTGTGAAAAACAAATGCTTCTTCCTTGTTTACAAGTAGTAGGGAAGGGCACCAAAGGCAATGATTTCAGTTGGAAAATTTAAATCAGAATTTAAGAAAAGAAACTCCTGGGAACAGACTGAACTACATAATTCTGAAGAAACCTGCAGGTAGAAAGAAGCTAAGATGTATTTTTGTTGAAACACCTACATTTTCTTTCATTTAAGACAGTGCTTCTCAATCAAAAGATCTGCCAGTTCCTGCAGGAGAGTTTTTAGAGGCCATTCTGCCTAAAATTTTACTACTAGCTTTGTTAAATTCAGCGAGAAGAATAGAGAGGCCACAATATATTGCAGCTAAAAACACATTCTTGGGAGGTCTTCAAGACTAATGCATCATCATGTCCCCTTGCACCAGCGATTTAGAGATCATCTATTTAACCGTTCCAAAACATCCACAATCAATGAAAGTGTACTGAAACATACTACCTTAAAGAATATTAATTCCTGTCTGATTTGTTATGCTTCCATTGGCTTGATTTACATAAACAAGCAAAGAAGAAAAATAAAATTTCTTCCAAGTTTTCTCCAGCTTTCGCAACTAACCTTCTTACTTGGGAATAGTGCAAGTGAAATTGGGGAATATCCTACAAAAAACAAGTTATCAAAAAAAGCAAGGTACACCCTTGCCTTTTACAGGGCTCAGGAGGTACATCCATTCCCAATGATGGCCTCAAGCAAGGCTTGAGTATGCAATCTGTGTAGTAGCAGGAGACAACTGAATACCCATGAAAATTGAAAAATATAAAATCTGTTTCTTACCCAGAACATTCACAAATGCGTTTGCCAGCAAGTACCCATATTCATTAGAAGCATTGCACTGATAGACAGCACTTGACCTTTCTTGCACATGTGAGAAAATAATGGTATCACCATCTACCTTTCTGCTAGGATCTTCTGGGGCAACTGTTGGTGCAAAGAAAAGAAAATAATTACTTTTCCTAAACTGCTGCCGGATGGTATGTTTCACACTTCTGAAAAGAAGAAACAATTCCAAAGACTAATATGCCCTTTATTCTATTGTCTTGGGTGACTGTTCACTGGTTAAGATGTGAATTTCAACATGATTAAGGAAGTTCTTCCAATTCTACAAATATTTAACTCAGGATGGCAGAATTGCCATTTTTGGAGTGGTTGTTTTGTTTGCAAGGAAGTATTTCTGTATGTCAACAGAAAATGCTGTTAGCACAACACAGTCCTGTGCGACTTAAAAGTTTCAGCTTTTTGGATCAACTGTTATATCGTAAATAATTCTCCAAATACAAAAAATAGCCTTACTCAGTTGAAATCCATCTCAGAGTAAAGCATAAGCAATTTTTTCACATAAAATCACCTTCACAAGATCAGTGACAGTAATTCAGCAGGTGGCACTATTTCCCTTATGTAAGAATTATACAATGCCATTTCCCCAACTGTTCTGTAGTAGCCTGAGCTGTGTAACAGCTCTTGCATCCCAGAAGAATTGAGAATATAAGGGAAAATAAAAATCCAATGCATTACTGATGAATAACAGCTATCAGTTATGTTAGAACTGGATGAGTTAGAGAGGTAAAATGGAGAAAAAAACTTACCTTGTAACGCTGCACTGCATAAAAATGCACAAACTATAGCTTAACATTTTAAGAAAATATTAAATAAATCCAGATCAATGTATTATATAATATTCAAACTAGTAATAAAATTATTCATATACTATATAAAAAATAAATGCATATACCTATACATAAATGCATCGTAGTTTGGTTGCATCATCAAAATTGACACCCTTATATTTTATTTGAGCTTGAGAAAAAGTATTTGCGGAAGACATTTTCATATAAAATTATTTCACTGTCCTTTGGATTAATCTAAAAGATCAATGAACTAAATTGACATCAATTTTCTGTAAGTGAAAAAACCTTTCGATTCAGACAATACCTCAGTACTCATCTGTAAAGAAAATGGAGAAATTTCTCCAACATTTTCTAAATCTACTGGGGTATCTATTACTGAATTCTCTGACAGACGAAACCAGACGAAGGGGACTACAGTTCTGTGCTCTTGCTTAAGGGTATTTCCATCTTGGGGGAACTCTGAGGCCATTTTGCATGTACAGTAATACATCAATTTCCAAACAGATGCCTCAAGAACAGTTTTCAACTCTTTTTTTATCTCTTTCATCACATGGAATTAAAATCAGTATCACAAATTCAAAAATTTTGGAAAAGAAGAAAAAGGTACTACTGAAATGTTAAATGCTTAAATCTCCGGACTTCTGGATGGCTGGCACTTATTTTTCCCTCTTTGGTTTACTTCCTATTGTGTTCCACATTTCACATTGCTTCTTGTTCTGTGTAAATGGCATTTTCATTAAAAGATTCATGGGCTGAAAATAGACGGAGCAGGTGAGTAGCCCAGCAGGCAGGCCAGTCAGCTGTGAGAAGTGGTCTGTTTCTGCATACAAATCACTGCTAAATGGAAAATATGCACAACCACCCTCCCAGGAGGTCAGAGATCTGCCCACAGCCGTTCCAGTCACAGCTCCTCTCTGCCCTGGGCTCTGGGCTTCCCTCCACTCATGTCCTCTGAATCCTGCAGCACTTTCTGCACCCAGACAGATTTTTAATGGGTGCACAGACTCCCGCCCTCACACACTCCCAAACATAACACCTTATGGGCTGAAGGTACAGCCCCTTCAGAGAGACGGCAGCCATTAACCCATTAGTTCAATCGCTTATGACTGCAGAAGGAACTGGATCTTAAAAGAATGATCTAACCATTAAATTATCACATAAAAAGAAGGGTAGCATCTTCCCTTCCCACTGCTGTATTTAAGGGGAAAAAAGAGATAGTCCTCCTCAGTTATTTGGAGGAAAAGAGGTAGGTGTCTGTTCTCAGAAAAGGGCTTCAATCTGTGGGTCCCAAGAGGGAAAAAACAGAGGGAAGTGTCAGGTTAGTCGGTGCTTCCTTTGCAGTGGCCCAGCCATTTGCATGCTGAAGGGCACAGGGTTTAGGCAGCTCCCTGTGGAGACTGGCCTCCGTTCAACAGTCTGTCTTCTGACATGCCTCATCCTCCCACGCAACACCAACAGAACCTGCCCGCCTTTGCCCATGTACCACACTGTGTTTTGTAGGGCCGGGCTCTAAAAGTTAGAAGCTGTTATCATCCAGCTGCTTTAATGGTCTCAGGCACACGCTGCTGCACTCACACACAGAATCGTTGAGGCTGGGAGGGACGAGGTAACCTGGTCCAACCCCCTGCTCAAGCAGGACCTAGTGCCCCTTGCCAGGACTGTGTCCAGACAGTGGGAGGATCACTACCGTTGACCCACTGGCAATACTTTTGACTAACATAGCCCAGGATAACATTAGCCTCTTTGCCACAAGGGTACACTGCTGGCTCATAGTCAACTTTGGTGTCCACCAGGATGCCCAAGTCCTTTTCTGCTAAGCTACTATCCAGCTGGGTGGCTCCCAGCATGTACTGGTGCATGGGGTTGTTCCTTCCCAGGTACAGGACTTTGCACCTCTCCTTGTTGAACTTCACGAGGTTCTTGTCAGCCCGTTTCTCCAGCCTGTTGAGATCCTCTGAACGGTAGCATGATCCCCTGATGTATCAGCCACTCCTCCCAGTTTTGTGTCATCAGAAAACTTGCTGAGGGTACACTGCCCCATCACACAGATCATTAATTAAGGTGTTGACCCCTGGGGTACACCGCTAGCTACTGGCCTCCAACCAGATTTGTGCCACTGATCACCACCCTCTGGGCCTGGCCATTCAGCCATTTTTCTATCCACCTCACTCATCTGCTAACCCAGCCCATACATCAACAGCTTGTCTGTGAGGATCTTATGGAAGACAGTGTCAAAGGCCTCACTGAATTCCAGGTACACAATATCCACTACTCTTCCCCTCATCTATCACGCCAGTCATACACATCACAGAAATGTATCAAGTTGGTCAAGCATGGCTTCTCCTTGGTGGATCCATACTGACTACTCCTGATGGTTTTCTTGTCCTTAATGTGCCTGGAAATGGTTTTCCAAAATTGAGGAGAAGCTGACCAGCTTGTAGTTCCCTGGGTTCTCCTTGCTCTTCTGGAAGACAGGAGTAACATTTGCTTTCCTTCAGTCTTCGGGCACTTCTCCCAGTTATTATGATCAATCGAAGATTATTGAGAGTGGCCTTGCAATGACACCTGCCAGCTCCCTCATCATTTGTGGGTGCATCCGATCAAGACCCACAGATTTACGTATGTCCAGTTTGCTTAAGTATTTCCTGACCCGATCCTTTTCCACCAAGGGTACATCTCTTTTCTTTCTCTCTCATCTCTGGGACCTGGGATTCCTGAAGGTCAGTTTTGCTAGTAAAGTCTGAGGCAAAGAAGGCATGCAATACTTCAGCCCATCCCATTCCATGTCCATGTGTGTGTCCCCCTCCCTTTTTTTTTTTTTTTTATGGGGAAAGAGAGTGATGGCACGGCCACTCAAGCATTGCTTGTTTGCCTTTACAAGGATTCTGGTCACATAACAGAATAGCTGCATGAAAAGGAGAAAATGTTCTGACATGTTAGACAAACCTGATTTTGGCACTGATAGGCAAAAGAGCAAAGAATTACATAATACTTCAAATGGGTTTGTACAGTTCTGCTGCTGTAACAGATAGTTCAACATGTGCCCTAAGAGCCAACATTTACTCCCAATAACACTGAGTCTCAGCTTATGAACGTGTTTCTCTCCTTTCTGGACAAAGACCTGATTGCCTGGTTTCACCCAATTTTCCCATCATTTTGTATAAGACAACTTCTTCACTCTATAGCCACATACAGCATATTCCCGCACAAAGAAGTTATAGTCTCCATCAGATACTTTTGTCATAGTTACTCATCAGCACCCTGAATATATCTTCTGTTCATCTGAATGCATATTTTCATCTGTTTGATAAACTTCAGACAGCCCAAGCGATTACTTTTGTTAGTATGTTTAAATAACCACTGTGGCACCATTATTATTTTTTTCCTGGAAAACACGCTCTCTGACCAGAAGCAGTTAAAACACACTCTTGTGCATAAAACTGGAAGAAAAAAAAAATCCAAATTTTGGTGACATGTTTTACCCTTTTCCGTTGGAGTATTTTATTCTCCTGATAAATTTTATCTGTTGCTTTTATGCAAATTCAGGAAGCTAAACACAATGAAGAACAGAACAATTGTCAGCTGATGATGCACTATATTGAAGTTATCAGTCCAAATAAATGATACAAATATCAGTCTGATCTGTAAGAAGGATATGTATTTTGTGTAGAAAATTATTAAGGTGTAAAATTGGTCTACCAACTTTAAATTCTTTAGCTCAGATCTTTAGGCTCTACACAAAATTTGGAAGAAAAAAATCTACTGCTTGGAGTTGAGAGTTTTTTAAACTTAAACATAAAAAAGAAGTTTTTATTGTGAGGGTGGTCAGACCCTGAAACAGAATGACCAGATCAGGTCTCTGCCCTTGGAGGCAAAAAACCTTTGGCAGGTGTAAGAGCTGATCTTACCTACATCAGTAAAATGGCACAGAAAAAAACAGAGTAATTTATCTTTAGAAAAGAGCAGAAATATTCATTACTGTCTTTAGATGGCTGCATCTTCTTTAGCAAATCAAAGTTATGAATCAAAAGTAATCAGTCCTGCTATGCATTCACAGTGACTATATAGTTGCTGGAAAACAAATGTAATGACACGCAGTCTGTTGTTTAAGCGTTATAGTGCTTGGTCACTCATTTCTTCAGTAAAGCTGAGCTATCATTTTGCATCAATAGCAGTTGTTTCTCAGAGAAGCTGAGACAACCTCTTGATTTAGAATTTGTGATTGATGCACTCCTCCTGTTCGAACTAACTGGACTTCTGAAGGTCCAGGCAGATGCTCAGCAAGCTGCCCTAATCAAAGTTAATCCTGTTATGTGAGGCTATCAGTGAGGACTCAGTACCAAACCCAAAAAAACGGTTTGGCTGGAGACTGAGCTGATAAGCAGTGGAAAACGCATTAACAAAACAGAAAATCTGACTAAAAATCAACCACTTTATGCTATAAATATCTGCAGCCATCAGCTCTCCCTCCATAGCAGCTGGCTGCCCTACAGTGATCTCCCCTTGCGTGGGGACACCTCTCAGGGTTACCCCTCGAGGCTGAAGACCCCTTACCTGACATCGATGGGTTTATGATATTTTTTTGCATGCATGTGACATTTAAGATACATTAAGCTTACGTGACAATCTTTGTATATCGTACTAACTTGACATGTTGTAAATAGTACTGATCACCAATATATCTGTATTTATTATTTTACATACCTAAATTTACTGATTAGAATTCAAAAAACTAAATACTAGATCAGATCTGTCTGAGTGATCTCTGACTTCTCTCCTGCAACAGATTTTTATACTGAACATTCGTTTTTGTAGTTCCACTACTACTACTACAATTCTGTGCTTAAATTTATGCACAAATAACAGTGAATGTAAATGGGAGCATGAGATCAGTACTGGCTCTTAAGCCATGATTTTCAACAATTCTAACTTCAGAGAAAGCTTTGAAGACTCTGTTACTGTGGAAATATATGTAGAAAGTAAAGACAGAACATTAGGTGCTTTTTTTCTGATATGAATGTAGAAACATGATCCTTCTACAGTGATGCTCATGTATGCTTTTCAAGTTCTGACAGGATCACAGCATCATTTGTATTATAGTAACTTTTGCTAGAAGTACCCCATCATTCCTCTTGACCTGCTTATTCTTCTGAAAACTCAATTCATGAGTCATTTATGAATACAGGAACCACTTTCAAAACCAGAAAACACTTTCTGTTGTTAAAACTAGCTACAATTGAATGACCAAAATGAGATTTTTTCAGAATTATTTGTGTAATTTTGGACATCTTTTTCAGATAATTAGCTACGACAACAGGAGAATGTGATAGAACCAGGACTTAACATTACCAACCACCCAGCCAAGAAAATGGGGAGGAACACTCAGTGTGTAGTCACTGAGGTGGCTAGATAAGAATGTATGCCCTTATGGACAGACCTCCTGCTTTTTGGTGGATCGTAAACCATATGGTCTATGAATAAGCACCCAGTTAACATTCCTCTGGCTGTCACTGACTTTCCTCCTAACATCTGAAAGCCAAAATCAGAGGCTATTATGCAAGACAGACCTGTTCACTCGCACCTCTGATCACACTGCCTAAATACCATATTATGAATCTAGAGAACATTATGTGACTATAATCCTTTTATGTTTGGAGTTGAACACAAAACTGGTAATGAAATAGCAAGGGTAGGCAGTATAGCACATCAGACACTTGAGAACCTATAGGGTCAAACCAAGACTGAACCTAAGCAAGAAAACCAAGAAACTTAAGTAATCCAGTTTTGCCTTACTCTACCCCTTACAGTGAACTGACAAAGACTTAATTCTGGAAGAGGTGGGACACAGAAGACGACACCCTTTTCCTTTTCTTACCAATCCCACTTGCTCCTCAGCAAAGTCTTTCCCTGTGATCACTGAAATCCTTGTTTCTGAATTTCTGATTCTGACAGTACTATTGCCTACAAAGGGACAGCAGGTTATTATCTGCACTAGCCACAACCACCCTTTGACTATGTTGTGCACGATAAAAAACCCACATTATCAAAGGTTTTCATATCTGCTGCAGTTCCTAGGCCAGATGCACAGTTTCAACACCAATGACAGCAGAAGTAATGGATAAATGTCTGCCCTGGCAGACCTCTTCTCTCCAAGACTGAAATCCTCGGGGCATCAGAGTCCAGCAGATTTCTCCCCAACCTCCCACAGCTGCAGTGAACAGCTTGTGTGTGTACTTGCAGAGAACGCGATGGATGATGAATCTCTGAGCCAGGGATTATCAAGGCCTTTCACGAAAGAAATCTAAGGGCTAATGTTTCTCCCTTAAATTCAATGTGATTACTAATGGAGACTAACTAAAAGGTTCAATGCGAAATGTGATATAAACAAGTGAAGAACGTGTTGAAAGAAGATAAACAGTGCCTTTCAGTGCAGTACTTTGTATAAATCTTGTGTGTGTGTATTTAATATTTAATAGCTCATCATGAACTATAAACCACTGAACCAATAAATTAGTCTTTTGTGCAGTATTTGCAATGCCCTTCTGAAGTTCAATTATGAAAGTGCTTCCCCCGTCCCAATTAATCTGGGTTGTTACTTTCTTAAAAGTTGAGACACTTTATGCATGGTTTCCCTTTTGTAAAACCACGCTGAATATCTAAGCAGTAAAACACAATGGATCATGCAGCAGTATAAATAATGCAGATCTTGAGTGTTAATTGAAGCACAAGGCAAGGCAGAGTCATAGCCTGAACTTTCAATTGCTACTTGCCAAAGTAATTCTAATTGACCTCAACGGGACTGTGCATGCAAGTTCAAATTACTCCTGTGAGTAAACATTGGAAGGTTAGGTCCTTATCACTCCAGCATGTCTGAAGCATCTTTCTTTTCAGGCATGCTGGAGTTTTTCTTTAAAGCGTTACTGATGAAGAAAATTAATTTAAATATTTCAAAGAAATCTTCATTTTAATATTTTTTTAGTTTGATTAATATACTCTAGAACAAAATTTATACCATTGTAATTTGTTTTCATAGGTGCTTAAGACACACTACATTTTTCTTTATTCTTCTCTTTTCCCTATTGGTATTTATGCCTCACCCTTTGACTGAGATATGGACGAATGGTTCTTTCTGTAACATTCCCCCTTCCTTGTCTGACTCTATTATGGAAAAACAAAACCGGAAGAATTAAGCATCTCCCAGTTGTGCTTCCAATAGAAAATTAAAGTATTGCAAACAGATTACTGGGCCACAGGAGGCACATTGTGGGATATATGATGACAGCAGGGCTTTGAAATTCAAATGTAGCTCTTTTTCTTTGAAATCCTGCCATGGGTGTAGCTCTCACCACTGCCCTGAAGCTGAAACAGCTGCTTTAGTTTCCTTTTACAGTGATTTACTAATCATTCAGTTGGAAGAAGAGGGGCTCAATTCTGTAATTTAGTAACAAGTGAACAAAAAGGCACACTGTACTCAGTAGTTTCCAGACGAGCTTTTGTTAACTCAGAATAATCCAAAATCACAAGAATCTTAAGAACTGCACTTTCTGTGATCATGATGCTCCTCTTTCTTAGATACCCTGACAGACTCTGTACTGGAGCACCCAACCAACTTGCACGTAAATATTTAAGGTGACTAAAACTTCACAGTTTCTCAGCAGTGAAAGTGACCTTTAACATAAGGCTGAGCTATCCTGTTATTTATTTACTATGTTCTTTTTCTTTTTTTTTTCTTTTTTTCCTACTGAGGTTGAGTGGGTAATTTAATTAAAGTCTCTTAATTTTTACTGAGTTCCCTTCAATAAGACTCTGTGTACTGACTCCTCAAGGCCAGCCAGCGAATGTATACTGCCCTTGTATTTGGTAAATTCAGTGGCATCCTGCAGCTGCTTCTGAAAACACTGATTTTTAATGTTTTACTGCTATCCTGCAAGAATGCAGAACACATCATTGCTTTTCTGGAAAATGTACTTGTCTGTCATTTGAACAGCATGTCTGCAGCTTTGACAAGGAGGCAGTGTGAGGCAAAGGTGAATCTCATAGGAGAAAAATATTTTACCAGTCAGGAGACCTGAAAAGGAGTTAAACGATTGGGATAGATCATAAGGCATACATTATGATATATTTATGTACAATATACAAAATAAAAAATTACACTGATATTTTCCTGGTCTTCTGTGATACCATTGTTTGATGAGGTGGTCAATGTCAGGTTACATAACTTACATAACCAATGGAAACATCTCATCTTAAATGTCAGGCTAGAGAGCTCAACTTACGTTTAATTAGGATTCCTGAAACAGGTTCTTTGCTAAATATTTCTATCTGCTTCAATATATACCCTTACTTTTCCCCAAAAAAGTTGTATATTTTTCCTTCTAGTTCAGTTTAATCTCTCCTGTATCCCAAATATTTTGGATATATCTAATGAGGGTTCTCATTTACCTGTTGCTATTTGCTAGATTCTCACTGCAGAGAAACCTCCTCCATGTCCTAAATCAGGGGTCCTCAAACTTTTTAACCAGGGGGCCGGCGCGCGGATGCAGCAGCAGGCAGTCACCTGCGGCTGCTTGGTTCCCCCCCAACCCCCAGCAGGGGTGTCTGTAAATACCGGGGGCCGGATTGAGGACCCTGGGGGGCCGTATCTGGCCCACAGGCCATAGTTTGAGGACCCCTGTCCTAAACTCTGTGATGTCCTAAACTCATCAACAGACTTAAACATCTCCTGAAACTCCTGAAAGTTACACTGTCATGCTTCCAATAGGTCACCACAGACCAATACTTTAGAGCATGTTATCTCCCACGAGTCAACAGGGTAGATTGTCTGGTTTTATAACACTCTTTTGTAAAAGAGGAAGAATAAAGATAGAAAAACCAAGTGTGATTTTACAGCATAGGCTATGCCAAGTACAAACCCAATGGACAACACACTGCATTGTCCTCCAAGTTCCTCCTGAGTAAGGTTGTGCTATATATAGCAGCTATCTTGTGTCTGTCATACAGCGTTGCCAGTCATAACACTGCAACAAATATGACTCAATCACCAAATCTGGGTTGCTTTTCTTACCCATGCACAGAGAAACAGCTGTTTCACTGCCCTAGGGGTTCCTTTTCTTTGATACCTACTTGGCACAATCTGTTTGCCAGGCACTTGCTGACACGTTCAGCCAGTTTTGCTGCTGCTGCTTTTTCATGCTGAAGCCTGGAAGATTCAAACATACTACAAGCTGCAAATCCTGAAAAAGTGCTCTGTACATCCACAGATGTGAGGACTTGACTTCTTACGTCACCTTTACATTCCTAGACAAAATTAGTGTTGCATTGGGGTGGTAAAGGAGAGACCTAGCAAATACGACTGCCACAGCAACACAACAGTAAACAATTACACTCCAGCAATACCCGTGTGAAAGGGGCATGGTGCAGTTCTGTTACTATGGTCCCATCTCCACAAGGATACTACTACGAGAACACCAGACAGAACAACCAGGCATACAGACACAAATTTTAGTGCTCTCAAGTGCATTAGAGGCGCAATTCATTGTTCCACTTTTATGAACCACAGTATTTTTATCACGTCATTTATAATTTAGTATTATCTGTCAGACAAAAACTATTCAAATACATGTTCCTCATTTATATTTGAAAAAACACCCTGATATTCCTCATATTCTCTTAATCATCCTCCTGTAAGGTAGTTAAGATTCTTACTTGCTATGGGAACGCCATTTGCTAACCAGCTTATATTAGGCTTTGGGTTGCCGTTAGCTCTGCAGATCAATGTCCCATCTTCTCCAGGAGACAAGACCAAGTTTCTGGGTGCTGTTATCCAGTATGGGGCAGCTGGGGTTAAGAAGAGAAACATAGCAATTGTTTTCCAAAATTGTGTACAGAAAATCATAAGGCATAGTCATAGTAACCAGAAGATAATTCAAACAAGGCGTGTATAGATACAGACTTACACTGCTATGTTGTTTTTTTTTAAATTATATATATGTGTGTGTGTGTGTGTGTGTGTGTGTGTGTGATACTCAATGACTAAATAGTAAATTATACTTTGGCTAAACTGAGCTATTGGCTACCTGCTGCATTAAAGTTCTGAGATAATCAACAAGAAGTTCTTTGCTTTATTTAGGATTACCTGCTTTGAATCTAATTTGCCTTTCCTAAAGAAAGCAAAATTTATCTGAGTATGACATCTGCAGAGACTAGAGTGGTCTTCTGATTAACTTCAGAGATAACCATGTTCACAGTAGTTAGGTTGTTAGAAATGAATTTAGGATTGATTACATACAAATATTTCATGTCAATGATGAAATATAGAAATGGAAAAATCTTTAGTCTCACTGAACTCAATGGGTGACTGCAGTGGGGCCAGATGTTTACCTGAGACAGCTGAAAACCCAGAGATCAAAATGGATGGAACACTGTCCTTACCAAAGGATATTCATCTATGTCTCCATCTCTTTTACAATAAATAACCACAAATAGCATATGTTATCACATCTTGCTGTTAAATTTCAGGCTTTGGATTGATGGACAGATGCAAACAGAAAATTAAACTTCTGCTTTTAAAAAGGAGGTTGAATGTGATCATAAAATGATGCTGGTCTACAACAAAATAAATGACTATTTAGCATGCAAATTAAGCACTACAGCTGATTATTTCAATGGCTAATTAGCTGTCATTCCAGATTTTTTGTTTCACAGTATTCAAAACATACTTACAATTCCTATTTGGACAAACAGACTGTAAGTGTTTTTAGAACTAGCAAGACATGGGTAAAAAACCATGAAGACAGAAAACCAGAAATGCCAATTAAGATAGAAAAAGGAAGAAGAAGACCGTAAGACAATAGTTAAATAGGGAAGAGAAAGAATCTGGGCTATATGAATGGAGAGCAGAAAAGATGGAGAAAATAAGGAGGAAATGAGGAAGTGAGATGGAGAGGATGACACAAAAACAAGAAAAAGAAGCAGTCTAATGACAGATAATCAAAGGATCTAAAACAAATGTAGCACCGGTACAAATTAAGGAATTATCTTAGTACTGTTAACAGTACAATCTCAGTTTAGCCTGATGCTTTACAAAATAACATATTAAAAAAGAAAAAGAGATTAGAGGTAGCAAAGTCCTTCCAGTGCTAGAATTCAGTCAGTTTAATGATCATTTCCTCAGGGCTTTTTTTCATCATTACCATTTTCAGCTCTATTTTATCCTAGAAAGTTTACTTCAGTCTTGCATTCTGGACCCTGACAATATTACATGAAGGATTATTTTAGTATTACCTTTAACAGTTACTGAAATGACATGATGAGCAGAACCTAATATATTTCTTGCTATACATTTGTAGTTCCCAGAGTCAGCTTCAGAAACATCTATAATCTTGAGGGTTTTCTTAAAGTTTTCAAAAAAGGTTCTGTTGGCTGGCAGTTCCCCACCCTCTTTAATCCAGCGGATTACCGGTGTGGGTCTGGAGAAGCAAAAGCACAGATCAAATTTAGGGACTGGAGAAAAGGAAGATGAGTTCAATACATTAATTATTTGAACATATGTTTTACAAACAATTATTTTAAGAGCTTTTACCCAGATTCTGGGGCACATCCAGCAAATGTGCAAAATATGCCAGCATTTGTTTCTTGGAAATGACAAGCCTCACTAACACTGTCAATGGCCATCTGTTTGTAGGCTTAATAATTACAGAATGCATTTGTCTGCTGATTAATCTAAAACCCCTGATGGTTAATAAATTAATACAAGTATATTCCAAATCTTATTGTACTTATACTATCAAATCGATGCTCATAGTGCTTTAAAAGGTAGCTTCTAGATAATGACAAGTTTATAATTGTCCTTCATGTGAACAATATCCTAATGCTTCACGAACGTCATGAACTTTACAGCAGAGCTGTAAGGAGACAGAAATATTCCCTATGAGAAATCAAGAAAAAAATGTCAGTGCTGAGTCAAGTATAGCTACTTGTCACCGTACCATGTCTAAATCTTGGCTATGTCCTATGTTATCCACCGAAGTTGAAAGTTCTCCAAACATATGGAGATACACTTTTAAAATTACAAGAAATTACAAGGTGTTGCTTACCAAGTAGAACGTCTTCTCTCAAATAGTAATGACTCAAGGCAAATATTCCCTTAGCAGTCTAATATCACATATTTTATAACAGAGACACCTAGCAAAGTTGACTTTTAATTACAGTATCAGTGATTAGGAATAATTGTTTTAAACAAAATCTGAATCTGACCCTTTGTGGACAACTATTTAAGCCTCCCTCACTGAATTATATTTTTTTAAAAAAAATACATGACAGCTAAAGACACAAAGCCATATAATGTATAATTTTTCCGCATTTTTATCCAGCCATTTTACTGGGGTTTGCATTGCTGAATACTTTTATTGCAGGTTGTCAAAACAATATGTAACTGTATTGCAGATGAAGATTACCCAGGCTGATGCTACTCACACTCTCAGGTGTGTTTTTGCTAGTGCGGCTGATGCAGACACCTGAGCAGATCACAGCCGAGACAGAAAACACGGCACTGACGTGTGTGTCAAGTTGCACATGAATGTGTCCTGTGAAGCTTATGCAAGTGAACACGCGTGCATGATGCTGTGCTGCATTATTTGCCATTTTTGGCTTTCCTCATGGCTATCTCAGAGAACTCTGCATTATATGCTTTCGTGCACTGTAAATATGTTTACAGTTCCTGAAATAGTAAAGATTTTCCATTCCTTCACCAACTAATCTATTCTCAGATTTCTTCCTGAGAATGAAACTGACTAATCAAACTAATTTATGAAGTTAAATTGCTCTTTAGTCATTTTCTACTTGCATAATAACCAGCAGGAGCAAACTTGCATTACATCGAAGAAACAAGTACCAATTAAATTCAATTACAATGAGAAATTGGATGCAAGGAGCTGAACGTATGTTCTAACAACTCCCACCTAGCTGATCTACTAAGTAATTATTAGCATACGTAAGCAGCTTTTAAAGCTTAGACGAGTGGATTCTTAGCTCTTTTTATATAATATGAGAATCTAATGATTGTAAATTCAGGAAAAAAATGGAGGCTTGATTCCTGAGTTCAATTCTGTAGATGTGTGTCCGAGTTTACCATATGGCATTTCTTGCTTGTGTCCTTAAAAAAACCCCGATGGTACAACCTGAATCCTTTGCATAGGATTTGCGGATATGAGAAGGCAGAGGCCATACTTAGGTTCATAGTCAGTTTTAAAATCTGCTGATACCCAAGTAAATGGTGGACTTCCTTAAAAAAGCTCTTTCTAATTTCCATTTTTATTTCTTTGATATACGTAAGCTTACATAGTCATAATGTTTTAAGCATCTCTGAAATGTCTCCCTCTGTTTCAGTATTTTTATTTAGAAAAACACTGTCTAAGAAGTAACTCACAATCCTGCTGCAATGCACTCCAACAAAAGCACATTTCCTCTGAGTTCCACTTTGGTACTTGTGCTACCTGTTGGTGTTAGAAGAACTGGCTGTCTTTCTGTAACTGGCTTCGCTGGAACAAGAAAAAAAAAAAGTTTAAAATTTTAATACTGATCAAATGCATAGAACCATTCTCACTTTTCAGACAGAGATTTCGCTCCACATTGGCCATTTAATTAAAAATAATTATTTTTATAATTAATTATTTATATAATTATATATATATAATTTATAATTAATTAATTATAAGTAATAATTAAAAGACAGAACTAAATATACAGCTCAACAAATTAGGTTTTTGACAGACATATCTCAACCTGTTAAATGCTGTAATTTTGAACACATACATGAAACATGTTATTATTAAAGACAGAAGCAATTGACACATAGTTTTTAATAGGCAACTATGCAGCCTTAATCCTAAGCAGCCCCTATTCACTTCAGCAGAACTATTATGGGGAGTAAGAGGTCACTGTTGGGAGTCATGGTGCAAAACTGAAAGTTACCAAAAAATTCTGGGCTTCCATTACAACACAAATAAAGCAAAGTTAGTGTATTCAGAAACATAAACCAAGGAGATACAAGGTACACTCCACTTTGCAATATGCATTGTTCAGTATTTTCTACGCAATGTGGGATGTCTTTTCAGAAGTTAAGCCTTGTACTCTCCTCTTACCATACATTTAACTAATTCAGTCTGTTCCCCCAGTCTGGTAATAAAGAACCACTGATTAACCCACAAGAAATAATCACAGTAAAAAGGCAGCTATAAATATAAGACATATGTCTGACACTATACTCTGCTGACTTTTGAAGTATTGTGGTATTTCATGTGCCTTCGTGGAAGACAGAATAAGAGTGCTTTCTGTAATAATAGAGTGCTTTCTGTAAATAATGCTTTTTTACAGCAGTTTTTAAGTAAGGAATAAATTGCTCTGAAGTGCAGTATCAGTCTGAATCATTAAATTACCACATATTTAAAAAATGCGAGCAGAAACATAACTTCTTGTTTATCAGGGTATAGGATTTACTGACAGATTAACATAGTTTTAATACAGTATGTCCTATGAATTCCTTAAAAACTAGTACAGAAACAACATAAAGTTGGGAGAAAAGCACAGTCTAGAAACAAGAATACAGTTGACAGTCACAGGCAGTAACTAATCCACCCAGTTTCAGCAGTGCTAACGACTGCTAATGCATTCTGCAAGACTATGAAAATTCAGAAGAATTACCTCTACTATTTCTGAGCTGTGAGCCAACTGACTGGTGTTTTCCTCACTAATCGAAGCTAACATATCATTCTGTGTTCAGGCACCTATTTCTTGTCTGTTCCTGAATGACACCATATTTTTATGCAGAAAATTAAAATAATCTGTGCCCCTTGATTTATTTTAAATTCCCATAAATTATGGTTTAATATGTACAAATATGGTTTAATACGACAAGGAAAAAGACAAAATTAGAATAAATTTCATGTATTTTCCATCTCACACAATATCAAGTGGAAAGTCTAGAAGCTCAAGTGGTACAGTATCAGTGTTGCTCCAAAGTCACACTCGCTAAACACACATACACCTATTCAGGAGGATTTAATTTACCATATACAAAAGACCATTCAACATAGATTAATGTAAAGATCAGCTTAAACACCAGACAAACAAAACTGATTTTTCCCCTACAAAGTTATTTATACAGATAGTATTAAAGTATTTAGATTTTAATTAATTACAGCTTTACACTTATTAAGTATGTTAAAATGAATGGTACATTCAATAAGCTATTAAATGTGAAGGGCATCTGTTAAATGCTTAGTTTTTGTTATTTATTATGCAGCATGTAATATTGAATAGTCCTAGTGATAATGAACATATCAAACTATTAAATAAATTGGAGGAAGAATATAAAAAAACAACACAGTATAGAAGCCATCAAAGAGACAATTTTTAAAATCTGCCCCAGTGTGGAAGGACTTATTTATTGTAAGACTTTATATTTTTTATGAGCCATATGCTACAAGAACATTGAAACGTTAAATATTTGAAGGGATCACACTGTAGTCTCTTTCTGAAGTATGTATTATCACCAGCACTAATAATACCTTCATTAGAAACTGAAAAAGGAGCAAAATGTTAAGTAGCCATGGATGTGAAGTTAGTTAACTAAATGCTACTGTGAAACAGGGAGTATCAGTGGGGACCAGTGTAACTCACCACCATAAATATCAGTGTCACTCAAATTAGCAGCTATAGTGTCATTCAATGAATCCACTGAAATAAACAGAATATCATGAAGAATGCATACAAAAGGGATAAATCAAAATACTGGGAATCAAAAGGTGATGATATGGCCACGGCGAGTTAATCAAATGATTGATTAATTTGTTTCAATAGTTACAGTAATCATAATAACTTGATACTCTTGGACATGAAAAGCACCTGAAAACCATTATTTTTTACACTGTATTTCTGCAATATTTCAAATCTTACAAAACATTTTTTCAAAGACAAAGCCTTATAAAGGGGAAAAAATGACAGCATTTAAAATTAATTGTATATCAGGAAAACTGGAGATTACATTTTAAGTTTATACAGTAACGACATTTCTTATTCAGAATTAAAATGACAAAATTCTCTATCGTAAAACTACTTAACTTTGGCAAATAACTTGAGAATTCTAGATAAATATTGTGTAACTACATAATTAGGTAATGCAATACCTACTTGAAAAGACTTTTACAGAAATGGGTTGCTTCTGCTGTATAGTTTGTGTATGATTAAATCTTGCATAGCAAATATAGTCCTCCCGGGTGTCTTCTGGTTGTACATTAGAAAAATAAAGGTCTCCATTTAGACCTTGGGAAACTCTTTCACTTTGAGGCAGCCTTTGGAAAGCTAAGGGAAAACAAGAACACATTTATCTCAATTATAATACACACTCCAGCATTATGACCTGCAGACTCCATGTTCACTCAATTACGCTGTTTGTGGGTTTGTAAATATATAGATATTTTTCTGCTTTTCCTCTTGAACTCCCTTGTCTTCCCATTCTTCCACAATGGGTTAATCTACAGCTTACATTAAGATCTCCAGCTGCTTTTGGCTTCATGCTTTTGGGCTGCATGTCTGCTTGTTTCTTCATTTCTACAGAAATGGAAATTCTCTGAATTTTAACTTAGAGGGAAACTCCACCATCTGTGGTCCTGGTAAGCAACGATCAGCTATGTAAAAAACCTGAAAAAAGTAAATTAATTCTGCATAAAAAGCTAACTCACCATTATCCATCCAAAATATTATAGGTGGTGGTAAGCCAACAGGAGGTCTGCAGTGTAGTACTAGTGAATCACCTTCTCGAACCTGATTTGGTTCTAGTTTTTCTTTCGTCCACAAAGGAGATCCTATACAAAGTAATTTTAACACACATACAAACTATGGATTGAAAAAAACTCCACAATTTAAAGAAATGCACATAATATTCCAGAAAAACATGCATCAGAATGTTAAGTCCTATCAAGTTTCCTAAAGATTTAATTTTTGTAATTTTTTTTTATTTTCTTGGAAGAAAACTAGGTTTTCTTTAAAACATTTTGTGCAGCAATGATTTGCTGAAATTATAATAAACTGATGCAAATTACTTTGGCTACTCACTGAAGTTTCTGTAAAAAATCTTGCAAAGTTTTAAATATGATAATGAAAGAAAGAAAAAAAACCCTGATGCACTAAATCAGAAAAAAAAAAAAGGTAGACCTTCCTGAAACAGCATTATACACTCAAAACTTATGAGAACAGAATATTTAAAAATTAGAAGCTTGAGAAACTGATCTGAGATTAAAATCACACGAAAAGCTGCAGAAAGAGCAAATCAAAATCTTTTAGCTTTATCTTCTTTTTAGTCCCAATCTGTTCTGTATTAAAGCTATTATAAAAACTATCAAATACATGAATCAGAAAGAAAATAAAAATTGTCCTCATCCATGATGGGCATTAAGGTTTTAAACAGTTTATTCTAATTGTAGCGTCACATATAAACCCCAATTTTAAACATGACCCAGACGTACCAAAATAACATCAGGAAAGCATTTTGGTTATTGAATTTTCTAAGGAATAATGGAGAGAACATGCAATGCATTAAATTTGAGTATCAGAAGCTATACAACAACTTCTAACATGATCAGTTTGATGATTAAATTTTTAAGACAGGAAAAAAGAAGCAAAACATTAATAAGAAAATAAGCAAACTGAAGTGTTTCACATTTACAAACATTAAGAGCTTCACTTACTAGAGGGCCTTATAACAATATTGTTGGAAATGGCTGCTCCTCGTTCATTCCTTGCTGTACACTGGTATACCCCTTCATATGCTTCTGCCTTCCCACCATTCATAATATTTATGACAAGGGTCCCTGAATTTGGTTTCATTGTTACCTGTGCATCTTTATCTATATCAAAATGAGTTCCATTGCGTGTCCAGGAGAAACTAAAATAATAAAAACAGAAAGAAAAGTTTCTTCTTCAGTTGCCTTTTGTAGATTGTATGGAGAGAAAGAAGAAAAAAGTAATTTTCAAAAATACATGGTGTTTTTTCTTTAGCAGACAAGTAAGACTTGTTCCCAAACTAAATTAACTAATAAAGGAATAGAGCACTTTTTTAATATAAGAAATCTGGCAATACTTTAAGATAAAAGCCTTGGCAGAACTTGTTAACAGGAGCCATTTCAAAGTCAATATTTTTTTTTTTAAAATTACATTACAAGATTCTGAAGTTAATCATATAATGAAAAGAACTGATTTGCTTTCCACCAAAGATGATACAGTAACATCTGTGAGAACTGATATTGCTAAAGCTGCATTAGGATTTCCATTATAAAGCCTACTGTTGAAAGGGTTTATAAACCTGCCTTTAAAAACTTGCTCTGGGCTGAAATGTGTCATCTCAGGTCCCAGCAGGAGACCATTTATTTTAATTGGTTTGGCCATTTTAAAGTTAAGCAAGTGAATTAAAGACTGCATGGTGAGGTTATTTTCACTACTTTAATGCAAACAACCACGACTCTTTAAATGAAATTTTGCAGTCTGATAGCCCATAATTAAACTAGTAAATTTACACTGGTGTTACTCAAAGCAAGAGATGTTTTGAAAAGTAGTCACTAAAAATGAAGGATATTAGAACTCATTAAAAAAAGTAAAAAAGCAGAGAGTCCATCTGTGACCTATACTACCGTGAACACCCAGTTTCTTACTTATGCTTTGTTAATGGTCAAAAGTACAATTACTGAGAGCTAGATCAACACTTATGAAGTGCTGAGCACTCACAGGTTCAAATGCTGTGAACAGCAGTTTTTGCACTTGTTACATTTCAGCTTCATAATCTTAAACATAAACACTATATATGATTATGGGTTAGAATGCTTCCTAAAAGTATAAACTTACATGGTACTGGAAAAACTTTAAGTTCTAAGTCACTCAAATCATGCGCTGACCTGCAGCAGGAGAGCAGGACTGGACATGCTAGTTGCACTCTGTAGTGGTGGAGAGCAGAACTGGACCTGGCCAGCAGTACTGGACTTGGCCAGCACCATAGCATTTTGGGGAGGACTAGTGTGCACAGTGAACTAATAATGAATTTCTTTCTTACGGCCTTGCAGATGAAGCAGGAGAACATGGGGTTTCTGTAATCCTCTGCTACCAAATAACGCTGAAGGATACAGGGGATTGTAATACAGCCTCAGATAAGAGGTGGCAAATGTGGTACAAACCCCTGAATTTGATACACATGAAAGTCAGAATCTTTGCTGCTCAAGCTCTAGGTAGCAGCACATCCATAAACCTTTATGCAACTGCTCTCACCAGTAAGAAGTCATCCTGGTTTAATAAACCATTCACGCTCCAGGCTGAAAAAGTTCATCTTCAAATTCAGAGCTCCGAAGCAGCTCAAGCTGCAATATGCATTTGGAGGTCATTAAGACTGATGGACCAGAGTAACTATTGAAATAAATTATTCGGATGCCTAAGCAAAACTAAGCACAAGCTTATAAAACTCATTAGAAAATTCTGCATTTAAATCCTGTGTAGCAGGGGAACAAAGTGAGACACAGGCTTGATGGGGAAGATGAGGCTGTACAGTAGAGAGCCCTGGCACATGACTCAGATATATCTAAGTCTCACGGACAGTGCTCTTGTTCTTCCAGGTAAATCTAACCCAAAAAGGTGTTCAAGAGAAACATCTGCAGAAGCAGTACGTTGTGCACATTGCGCCTGATGATCATCTGATTCTCCAGGTCAACGCCCAGACTCTTGACAACAGCACTGTGCCTCCTAAATTAAAATGTTAGCAAACACAGCAGCTTTATGGCTGTGTAATGGTAATCTCCCATCTTCTCCATTCTGCTGCCCAGCATGATAATGACCATGATCCCAAGGCAACCAGAAGGAATAATGTAGAAAAAGTCATTATTCAGAAGTACATTTAATGACCTCTGTGTGTGTCTGAATGAACAATCATAGACTGACCTCACTAGTAAGTTGTAGGATAAACACTACTGAGAGCAGAGATGCACATTTCTCTTCATAGTCTCTGAAATCAGAAGCAGTTACTAGCAATGCCAGAATGTATCATAGCTACTGCTGTTTCCAGTAGTAGCTCAGCATCTTGAAATGAGTACTTTTCACATATTTTAAGATATTTGAATAGGGCCTTAAAATGAAAAATGATTGGGAATCTGACCTATACCCAGGGCTACCATTTCTGCCAAACCCAAATCTTAAGGCTATTAAATACACTTGGTAAATCATGGATACTGATCATTAAAACTGATACACATTACATAACTTCTGGCCAAATGCTTATGTATTTCAAGATGGGCCTTGTAAAATGGAATGATCTACAAAATATTAAATTTTAATTTACTCTGTATTTATTCAATGCCCACTCTTCTTAGAAACTGCCTAAATCTGGAATGTGATCCAGTGCATAGTATGGGCATGCCTCCTGGTGCCTTCCATGGGCAGTTACCTATCTGCTCTTGTAATAATCAAGTATTATTTTATTGTATGAGCTTTGAGGAGAAAAAAAAATACTACAGTTCCTTGAAGACTACAGAAAAGTTCAAACAAGTATGAGAAGAGTCAAATTTATATCACTATCTGTTAGCTGTTTAAATTACAAAGGTAGAAGCGTATGCATGTTTCTGTGTGTGCAAGCAGATACATATGCATACACTTGTTAGTTTACGTTATTTTCTCCTAGTTTTCCTACACTGTTAGGCCAACAAAAGCAGAACAAAATGCTACTAACCTAGGAGGTGGCTTTCCTTTTGCTTCACACTGTATTACAATATTCTCTCGAGGGTCAACAATGTAATCTTTTGGAGATTGCTGCGTTATTGTAGGAGGTTGTGACACTTCATTATGGAATATAAGAAACAGAATAATTTAACAGTATTTTCAAAGTACCAGGGAAACAGTTTTGTAAGCACAGAAAGCAGAATTGCAATTAGCAATCAAATCATCAACAGAAAAGCAGGATTCAAGTATACTTTGTATTAGGAGGCTGAAAGCCCTCTACTCCTGTAAATCAGCGTAGCTATAGCAACTTCCAACTGAGCTATGCTGATTTACAGCAGATGAAGACTTTGGCCAAAATGTTTAATGAATATCAATCATTTCTATACATCATATTTCAACAGATTTTCACAAAATCAAAGGACACAGAATTCTAAGTTCAATATATCCTGAATGAGGAATTGTGAGACATAGATCCACACAAAATGCTTTTTACCACGCAGAAGGAAAAAAAAATACATTGTTTTGTGTTTCTAAAAATTTTATGTATTTCCAAATTCTCTATGGGTGTGAACTTTTGAGACATTTATTACATTCAACGTATTGAATTAATCTACAAAGCATGCTTTTAGAAGCTACTTTTCAGGAGTAAAAAATGTGTTATAAGACACTGTAAAAAATGACAAAAATGGTAACTAATTTCTAAAGAGTGAACGTGCAGGAAAAAGTAGTACTGATTCTCCTTAAAAAAAACAGCAAAAATGTAGTCAATCTTGTGAATTTCCCCAGGAGAAAAAAACATTTAACATCTATGATGTATCAAGTACTCTAGAATAAGCAGCACAAAACCAAATTTATTCACCTAACAAAGTGGTTGCTGCCTACCTATTTAAAGTAACTTACATACTGTCAGCATTATCTATGCTTATTTTTGCATTTAAAAAAAACCCACAACCCGGTTATGGTATTGACACTGAGAAAGCTCTCTTCCTAAAGATGATTAATCTGTTTATAGTTTAGTGACATCTAAAGGAACCAAGTGAACATTCTTGTCTTAAATGTTGTAAATTGTCCAGCAACACACTTTGCTAGTACTTTGGGGTTATTTCTATCCACTTAGGCAAAACATTTCAATCATGAGAGAAGTGTTCTCACGCATCTCTCTAGCCAGTTAAAATTGTAGAACTGGGATTTTTATTTTAAGTCTTCCCTACCATTATGCATTAAGTATTCTGAAGCACAGAAAGATGTAGCTGTCTGTAAAGCCCTACCCACAAGAAATAGCCAGGAAAAAAAACCAGATCATGGAACCCTAATGAGATACAGCAGCTAAGCAGAACAGGCCGTGCAGAGCTGGGTTTTGCTCCTCTTTCTCACTGCAGAGAGTGCTTGAAAGAGGAAGGCAACACTTTTACATAATGATGACGTTTTCTGTATTTCCTTAGAGTGGCTCTTTGAAGACAGTCCTATTCCCTCTCAGAGGCAGTTCTCCAGTACACGTCAGATGCTTACTTGGGAAAAGCAAGCACACTCTGAAAAGGGACGTGACATGAACACTGCCCAACATACAGGATATTCCACCTGATGTACATCAAAAACCTGAAGTCTCCACTCCTGTACTATGCACTGCACTTAAAACTTATTAAATTAACCATGACACTAGCGCTGAGTTAGGAGAGCCCACAGAAGATGAGGTCTACTTAAATATCAGCTGTTTTTTTAAGGATATAAAAGTATCTCCAACTCAGACATGTAAAATAGTTTATAAGTATATATATTCCAATGAATTTATTTTTTATCAAATATATTTACTCCTGAAAGTAGTAATGAAAGATTGCTCATGCTGATATTGAGTAAAGATTTTAATGTTCAGATAGCACACAACCAAAAATCACACAATTAATTTGTTCAAAATATCAGAACACTGATTTATGTACAGTAGTATTTTCTGAACACTGCATGCACAAAACATCTAGCTACAGCAAACGAAATTATTAACCAAATGTCACACATTTTTGGACTGCAAATTCTATTTGCAACACAATCAGTATAAATTTTCAGCAGCACACAGCCTAATTCTTGTGGACAGGAACTTACATTCTTCTAGAAGTTTTGCTTTTATTCCCCCATCAGAATCAGCAGTTGAATGGACAAATGGAGATTAAAGAGAAACATTTGTTAGTTAAAAGAAAATTAGCATTTTTGAGAGGGAAGATAAGTAGCTCTGACAAGCACATTGGTCACCATTAAAAAGAAAACATTTAAGACATTTAGTATTGTAACCCATGCAGTGATGCCTGAAATTCCAGCCATGATTTCCACTGTGTCAGACATTAGTACATTCATCTCAAAGTCTGCGGTGTGAGAAACTTTTTTTAAGTGTTGACTTTTTAAGGGCAACCATGGTATGTAATTTTGGCCTTGCAAGGGCCACAAAACACTGATACTGAGAGACAGCAAATCAGAATTAATGGAGTGCACTGCCCTCATGATGCAGTCAAAATCAATCCACCCATATGATCATATGCAAGAACAAAGAGAATGCTTCAGGCTAAAATTCTTGCAAAGACGAAGGCACCTAATCCTACTCAACAGACATGCAATCCCTTTTGGTCTGAAAAATAACTAAACCAAAAAAAAAATCATCTTAGTTGTCACATCTTTATTGCTTACTTCAAATACTTTGCATAGAGGTCTTCCCATCAATAACATTTTAAAGCAAGTCAGACTTCTTTTGGTCAGCTTACATAGTCACCCTACTCTGAGGCACTGATGAGCACAGGAACTGTTTACCTGGATGAAACCTAAAGGTTCAGCTAATCAAGTATGTTCTCACCACCAGGTCTCTGTAGGGGCCATGTAGGGAAGACCCACAGAAAACACAAGTCCTTCCCTTGTGGTGCTTTCCCACAGCCCATTCTAATAATTATTTATGAAAGCAATAACATCATTATAGATGTAATTTTGATTAACACGTTTTTTGGCTAAAAACTGAAGTATGGAACTTCATCAGACTTAACAAAGTTATTAAACATTATGCAGTAGGAGACAAGTTAATTGAGAGTTAAACATGATGCATCTAAAAGGGCTACTCATTTTTGCCTACTGATGCTCTATACAAAAGATAATAGTGGTGCACAATTTACATTAGTTCCTAAACTACAAGATGGGTTTAAAACACTATTTCTAGCCTGTACAAACATTTAGAGAGAACTTAAGTTTAGAAAAGGATTTTTAAAGCCCTCTTTAAGCTACACTATTGCTCTAAAGGCATACACACCAAGTCTGCTGTGATACAGATATATTGATCTTGTTACAGAAATACAGGTCATTGGTTTGAGAAGCTTGTAAATATGCATGGAGAAAAAAACACCAAAGCAGTTGCAACTTATGTCAATGATTAAAGAAAATCATGCATTTATGGAAGGTAGGAACATATCAAAAACATGGGTGTAAAGAAAGCCGTGCGAATTAGAATTGTAGGCAAATTTACTGATGTATTAATCCACCAATTTAACACCAGCTCTAATATTCTCTTCTCTGGTAATCAGTTTAACAAATGAATAGTCACTGTGAGGTGCAACACGGTTCACTGGATTTTGAAAATGTGATCATGCTTATCCTAAGAAGTAAATAACAACCTGAAGCATGAATAATTTCATAAAAACAGCTATTAGGGCTATAAAACACAACAGCTACCATTGTTTCCTTTTCAGCATGGAGCGCTACCTTCAAGGTTCCCCGCTAAAACAGAATTTCAGATCATGGGATTTCCCTTCTTCCAGATGCTTCCTCACTGTTTGATGCTGGAGTTCCCTACTCAGCACACAAGCTTTTAACTTAAAGTTAGGTACTTAACTGTTTCCAGGCACTGCTCAGGAAATGTAAGAGCCTAACTTACTCTCCCGGATCAAAGTATTTGAATCTTTTACTAGAACTCGTAACTGAAGTTCCAGAAGAACTGGAAACTTCTTACATGAAGGTAAGGGTGACTGCTCAGAGCAGCTAAGAATTGTCCTGGGGTTTTCAGCAAATTGTCAATATGATCTTAAGTTCACAAATAATTAGCATGTAACTAGGCTTCTCTGCCCTTCTTTATTTTCACCAAATAGTCAATCAAGGTACACTGAAGTGTGAGTATTCATGAGAAACATAAGTTAACCCTTCTCAAGTGAACAATGTAAGTCATTTTACATGCAGGGTTTTTTTAATTTTCAGTGAATTAGTGTAAATATTCATAATCATAATGTCCTGACTGAAGTGAGCAAACACACTCCACATTTAGCTTCATGCTGAAGTTATCTTCATCTTCCTATACAGAAATTATATACTAATCTTCCATTATTCTGCACTTATTTAGCAGGTTAATACTTACAGTCAAGAGGTACTTCCAATGCAGAAATCATTTGGCACAGAAAGAGGACCAAGGAAGCTTTGCTTGCAGATATGCTCTTCTTTCTCATCATGATTTTAGGCTGTATTGACTAAATCACACTTGAAGAATGAAGTTCAACTTCATCAGACTAGGTAGCTTGGAACAGTTATGTAGACATAGACAAGGGTCCTGGTAAATAAGACAGTAACAATATGTAGATACTATGGAGAGTTGAATAGTATCTTAATATTATGAAATACCAGCAGTCTACATACAGTATTCAGGGATAATAGTTAAACCATGTGCTCTAATGAAATCCAAGCAGAGATACAGAAGTTCTTAGGACACCTAGATCATAACGCTTCCCTACAGAAGCGAGTGAACAACTCCTATAACCTTGCTGAATGGAAATACAAATGGCTCTCCTAAGAAGGACAGAGCATCAGTCCAGCTAGTTAAAAACCAGTACGTAGCCTCCAGTAGATTTACGAGATTAAAGCTCTGAATGCCTACCTAGTCTCTCTTTCAAGCACCCTGCACAATTCTTGGAAAGAGTTATTTTAGGCACCTACTTCAATGAATACATATCTGGCCACAAATTTGCTAAATAAACTGTGGGATCTTCCTGCAGCTTTGAGTTAGGTATCTGAGCTTCTCCCTGCTTTGGAACTCTTGCTAATAAGCAGCTGTATGGATTGCCACGCTGAGGTGCTAGTTTATGTATTGTATAGGAACTTAGGCTTCTATTCCTGGATTTCTGATTCCACCCAAAAGACACAACATTGAAATACTTTGTCATTTCTAGTCTGAAACCAAAATCTAATTAACTGCAGCACACTATCAAAACTGCCTTCTCGTTTCCTACATGAAGAGGTGGCAGAAATGAAACTCGAGGGAAATCTGTTCTTTGAGATGTGCTAGATGTTCTCCCTTAACCAAGCACAAGAGATCATAGTAGTCACAACAAAATTACTCTGGCTCCCTCCTTATTTTTACAGCACTCAGGACCAAGCTCCGATTTAGAAGAATGGTGAAGGAGTAAAAACAAGCTGCCTGCAAGCCCTGTCATCATCACTGGTGACCAACAAAGACCTAGAAGAACACAGCCTTAGAAATCCAAATGGTGTTTACACAACACATTCACCGTAAATGGACATCAGCTGAGAAAGTACTTCCAGATGCCAGACCGTTCAGGTTCAGAAACTTAACATCGCAGTGATCAGCATTATTTTCCCTTGAAGAGAGCACTTCCTCAGCTATGCCTACGGATGTGAAACTCAATGCTATCAAGTTCACAAGGAGTTAAAGTTGCAAAGAACCAGCATAGTTCCCTATGCTCCTGCTGCATTGAGGAAGGAGAAAGGCTTCTCCAGAGAGTGCCTGAGAGCACTCCAGTGTGTTTCATGCGATGAAATGCTCCCCAGAAGAGTTGGGTTCCATCATACAGCTGTCTGCTGTTCCCCAGTTAAACTAGGTTCTCACACACTGTTTTTCTGATCTTTATTGTCATCTCCTCATTACAATTAACAAGGTGCCCTCCTCTGTACAATGTGTTTGATCCCGAATTTTTGGGATACTCTTTGAAGTATTCTACAAGCAAACTTTGACTTTTATTGTTTCTTCTCTGAGCAAATTTCGGTTCTCCTCATGAAACTCTGAGAACCTGATTATCCACTTCCTTGTCTTGTTCTTTCACCATGTAAAATGGGTATTGCAGTGATTTAAGAGCATTTTAAAATTAAATTCCCTTCCCTTTGAACAAGTACAAACAAATATGCAAGCAGTGGTGAATCACGCAAGTGCACTTGAAATGATTGGTAAAGTAATACCCTTGAGAAAATGCCTCACACTGACCACCTCTGCTACTGCAATGTTCAGTAGGATACCTATTAAGTCTTCTCCTGGGATGTTTGTATATAATAAGAGAACTCAACAGGCAGCAGGAATTATACAGCTGAGCCTGCACACCGACTTTGTCATTCTTCAGAGGGGCAACGTGCCCAAATGGTTTGTGATAGAACATATTTAAAGGGAAATTATTTCAGGTTTGTCAGCACAACTGGGTGCTCTTGTTGAATATACTCAAGATTAAATCTGACATAATTTAGTATGAATACAACAACTGCTGAGTGTAACTAAACATTGCTTTGACATAATATTATCTACTATAAAATAAGGCCAGGGCTCTAAGTGCAGATCAGTGTAAAGGCTTTGATTTCAAAACTTGCAATATTTATACAGCAGATTGCCTTTTCCTCCAGATAATTTATTTAAGACTCCTAACTCAGACATCTTGCCCTACCCTTTTCATAGGAAAACACATATATTTTGACAGCACATTCAGGAGTCTGTTCACTGATTTGTACAAAATACCTACATACTTCTTATGTACATAACAAAGTATCACTTGCTATTACCTTCTGTGCTTCTTGCCAAGATGCTGATTGTGAGTAAAAACATGGACTAAAGGTTACAGTGTGGCAAACAGGAGTCAACTTCAATATGAATGCAGAAGTATAATAATATT
Source organism: Falco naumanni (assembly GCF_017639655.2). NCBI lineage: Eukaryota > Metazoa > Chordata > Aves > Falconiformes > Falconidae > Falco > Falco naumanni. The sequence continues at coordinate 49,618,381 of NC_054058.1, read as the reverse complement.
TTGTCACAAAATACCATACCAGATTTCAAAGGGAGGGCTTTTAGGTATGACAAAAGAAAAAGTATCAAGTGAGAGACATTCACTTTTTTCTTTTCTTTAAGTATTACTACTTTTTACAGATGAGCTGCAGAAAAACATGACTGGAAGAATGAAAGCACCAGTGAGCCTAAGGTAGAATATTCGCCAAGTGCACAAAACACAGTTTGGTGTCGGTGATCTCTTCGCTAGAAGAAACAGCATGCATATGGAAGGGATCATCTGAGAGGCAGAATCCAAGATTCCTTTTCACACTATAAATCAAATGGTACAGGGACCTTCTTGATTTTTAAGAGCTTAAGAACAAATGAATCATAGAATCACAGAATCACTTACGTTGGAAAAGACCTTTAAGATCACGAAGTCCAATCATTAAGATAACAATGCCAAGTCAGTCCCCAGGTGCCACATCTACACATCTTTTAAACGCTTCCAGGGATGGTGACTCCACCACTTCCCTGGGCAGTCCTTCCAATGCTTGATCCTAATAGCCAATCTAAACCTCCCCTGGTGCAATTTGAGGCCATTTGCTCTCATCCCATCTCTTGCTACTTGGGAGAAGAAACTGACACACTAGGCTTACATCCTTTCCCTCTGAAGGAATTCTCCATACTAGCAATGCACTGTGCTACTCCCTGAATCATGTCCAAGCATCGTCCGGGAGAATTACGGTTGGCTCAGGTCATAATCCGCCAGGGAGAGTGTTAACGATTGAGCAGTATACACAATTGTGGAATGCACACAATGTGGTATATTTTACTATACTACACTAGTACTGAGTACTGCTAATCCCTAATTGGGCTATTAATACAGACAAGACATACCCTCAATGGACATGTCCAAGTTTCATCAATTAAGGCTCCAGCTGACTGAGGGAACACACTTTTCCTCTAGCTGTCTTCAACATAAGCACATGGCAACTTTGATTTCCTTGGAACTGCAGATGTAATATTTCTTTAACAGGATGTAAGTGGTACATTTACTGGATTTACTGGAATTTACTGGAATTCAGCCTACTGCAAAGTTAAATAAATTATCTTCCAAATGTAACATTGTTCCATGGAGTTTTGATGCATCAACTGATTACTCATTTCTACTCAATTACATCAGTTTAAGACAAAAAGGTCTCTGAATTTGAACTGAAAATAAGGTCAATGTTACAAATGTGAAAGAGTTATAAAAATATAAGGAAGAACAACAGGAATATTTCATGTCCCTTAGGGAAAAAAATGGATTCTCTTACATATAGTCATGATTAAATTAACGGGGAACAAGGTAGACACTGCAAATGAGAGCAATATTACTACTGAGCAAAAAACTTCCTCTGCTTCATTTGTCTAACACCTGTACTTCTTCTCACAGCAGAAGACTGATATAATTAGAATATAGGAAGAATATACAGTTTTCAAGGAAATTTGTTTCAAAGCAGCCTTATATAAAGTTCTATAGAAACATGAAAAGCTATTTCAAATTAAGTAAATGGATTTGAGCTGTATATATAAAAGTGTTGATAATACACACATTTTATTTTATACTTTTAACAGATAAAGAGCACAAAATGCTTGCTTTTGAGGACAACTGCAATATCCTTATCATTTAATGACAGATCTTCATAGGGCTTATGCATTTTATAAAACTCTGCTAACAATAAAACTATCAATAAGATGATTTAAAATACTTTTGAATAACTGATTTCAAATTTCACACTTCTTTTGTAGCTTACCTAGCATTTACAATAATAGGTAACATTAAAAGCTCTGATTGGAAACCATTATTTAGTTTAAAATCTTTCACATGGAAAGAGGTAACAATGTACTCTGTGTTACACTACTTTAATGGCATGGGCACAGTACTAATAGAAACAATAATGCTATTTAGATACTGCCTTTATTCTAGCTAGTTTTATGGAGGTAGCATGACTTTATAGACTAAACACCCATGTACCTGTTGAAAGACCTGAGTCCTATTCAAAATACTGCTCTTGAATAATCATGTAGTCAATTCAACCCCTACTGCTTTGCTTTTTCCCCTCTTACCTATGAGATGTAAATTGTCCAAGGTATGGTCTATTTACAGGTAGGTGGTCTTGATCAACTTACCACAAGACACATAGTTCTAAGGTGGCTGTAAACACGTGTACAAAAAAAGGAATAACCTTCAAAACTTTCCAAAATACACCACATTAGAACTATTCTAATTCTCTAGAACTCTGGAAAACACCACACTGCTTTCCTCCAGATTAGTCACTTGTCAAAGCTGACTATAGATATATAATTTTAAACCATCAAGGAATACTAAATTGTCTTCTCTGACCTCCTGTTTATGAAGCTTAAGCCCGTTGCTTTGTTTCTGGCTACATCATATGTGCTATGGGGACAGCCACATAAAGAAGACTGGATCAAGAATAAACTGTAGAGACAGAACTCTTGAATTCAACAAAGAACTCCTCAGCACCAATTCAGATGCTGCAGGCACTTAATGTTAGATGTTATTTAGCCATTTTAAAGCTTTTTTTGACAAAGGCAGATGGTAAAACTGTGCCGCACTTGTAACATTCTTAGCAGTTCTATATACAGCAAAAAATCATCAGCCTGGTCATGTTCCTGGACTGCGCCTACACACAGGATGACTCTTTTGGCTCTGAGACCATACTTCAGCATTCACACTGGTGTCCTTCCTTCCCACCACCCAGACACAATTTCCAGTCTCTCTACTCTCATCCACTGTCTTCCACTATGGGAAAATGACTTAGTCCTTGAAACTCCTTTATTGACAATCCTATACTAAGACCTCCTAGCTGGTTTGTTATTCACTGAAGTCTGGTCTGTTTCATTACATAGTTCAATTTATGGTTTTATTAATTGGTTTCACATGGCAGTAAGTCAAATGCTTTTTAAAGTCTACTAAATCAGCAGCAGCATCTTATCAAACTTGTAATTTTATTAAATATTAAAAGATTAAAATCAAGTCAATCATTTGTTTTACAAGCCCTACTTTCCATAAAACTATGTTGAGAAGAATTAATTTTACTCATGGCCTTTAATTCCCTATCAGCTGAATCCCCAATCAGCTTTTTGCATATGTTCACTGTGATTTATATCAGGCTATATTTACCCTGCTCAATCTGCTTGTCTACTCTGAATCTGGGCAGAACACCAGCTTTCTTCCAGTCTTAAGGAGCGTATTAAAAATGAAAACCTGTAAACCAGAAATCTCCCCCACCAGCAACTCTAGAACTCACAGGTAGACCCATCACACCTAGACCTGCTGACTAAAAATACGTATCTTCAACACACATTCATATCTATTAATGTTTATTATGGCTAAAAAAGCTCTCCGATCTAACATGATACATCCTACATTTTCTTCCAATTCATCCTGTTACTTGCAATAGTAAATCAACAGCAAGAGGAGAAAATGATTGTGAAGTAGCTCACAAAACAGTGCTAATCTTGTTTCTGTTCATAAGACTTGGTCCTATAAAAATAAACGAAGTATTTGTCTGCTTGTCTCCTCCATGGCAATGGCCAAGACATCTGCCATGAGCACAGAAGCTCTTTCACACAAGTATCAGTACTGACCATGCATCTGCACAGCCCAGGCACAATGAGATCCAATCACTTCCAGCATAACTTTAGTATTAACTACTGAACTAGAAATGCAAAACAGCTTCATTATCCACCCATTTTGCACCGCTACGGAACTGCACTTGTACCAGGTCATCTGACACCCACCCAGCCGATGCAGCCCTGCACAAGGTTGACTCCTCTGGCCCAGCCAGGATGGAGCAGGATCCTACAAGGGCATGAATGCTCAGGATCTACCTAAGCACAGTCAACACCAAACAGTGGTTTGTTAGGGCAGGTGGGGTTATATATGAAGGTATGTTTTTGGGGTAATTCTGTAAGACATCCTCCCTCCAGCAGCCACTTGCCCATCGAATGGGAGACAGGAGGAGACCCCTGGGTTCCAAGTCAGCTTTAATCTTTTCCACATTGATAAGGCATAGGCAATCTGGATCTCGTCTTATTTACTTGTTTCTGCTTTTTTTTGAAGAAAAAAAAATTCCTCTCTCCAAATATTTTTCCTTTTCTTTTGTGAGTCTTTAGTGTTGTTCTTCCCCAAATATTATTAAAATTTTATAGCTGCTAACTGCAGCTCATTGGTAAATCACTATGAGAACTGGGATACAGCTAAAAAGCAAGGATGCAGGTCCTTAAGAACTCCACTCAGCAAAATCTTATTTCAACTGTCTGCTCTAGAAGTACAAGTGCCACATCCTAGAAGTGCCCAAAAATGCAGGGTGAAAAAACCCCCCACAACTAAGGACACAGTTCAAATGTCTAATTAAGGGCTGCAGGTAAGCCTGTAAACTCAGTCATGATCTGCAGACTCAAATGTTCTCTGTGAGCAGCCACTTAAGAGCTGATTTTTAAAACACTGAAGCAGGGCTGATCTGTCCTTTTGCAGTTGTGTTACGTATTCCCTGAGGACCTATACTGGGTTTTGGCCCTTCTGAGGATTTAAACAGAGGAGCACTTAATTTCTAGATGCTGCTCAGATTAAATTATAAACTGCTTTGGCTGGTATGATTACATACCTGGCAGAGGAAAAGTGGATAGCCCTCAAACAGGGAGGTAAGCCTCATAAGCCCGGCAAGTTTAGATGCCTCCAGAGTCCAATCAGCAGCTGAACAGCATTTTTGGATTGCAAATTTAAACTTGGACATCTCAGCCTTGTTTGAGTGCTTTTTGGTGTCCTGAATTCTTGACTGGATTCAGACTTTTTCACCTCCTCACTTAGAATAGAAGATGGAATGGAACATAAAAATAATGGTTTAGTGCTATTTATTTCAGTAGTCCTTTAATCATTACAGCCTGAACAAATGTTCTTCATCTCTTATACATACATGCATACTTCGCAGTCTGTCAAAGGCTTAGTTGTAGTGCTTGAATTGAGTGCAACTTTGTAAATCTGCTGAAGACTATGGGTTTACACAGGAGGAAGTAAAAACATAACTTGCATAGGTTTACAGAGATATCCTTCAGCTTGAAGGAAATCACTAAATATGGTGATAAAGGAGATTAAAGAATTTAGCTTGATTATTAAATTTTCAGTGAGTTAGAAATCACTCAGAGTGAGTGAGAGAAAGCAAATTAAGAAAAAACACTTTTACAGCACCTGGATGTTAAACACAGGTACCCACGTTTAGGACAGCTCTTCATGCTACACTTTGACATTTTTAGAAGCATGCAAATGATCTAGTAACTCATAAAGTCCACTTTCAGAAGATTTAATTGAGACTGAACTTCAACAAGACTAAGGTTTTCAAGCAGCCCATCTCTTTCTCTCTGAAGGGTTTTGCAACAGAGCAAAACAGTACTTATGAGAAAAATATCCATGAATCATCAGACTGCTATGACAGCAAACAGAACCAGAAGGAAAACTCAAGTGGGCAGAAGAAATATGCACCATCATCCTGAGTGAAGACTCCCAGTTCAATGACTACAGTTAGTGCCTTGTAAATACGCAAAAGAGATGCTCAGCTGAAACGCCCCCTGAAATGTTAATTTCTTTGCCCAGGAGACATGATGAAAGGGATATTATTTTTTTTCCTTTTTCTTCTTATTTGTGTTTTTTTCAACCCACCAGAATTCAGAGCAAGGGCCTCTGAGAGCTTGCTTAGTAGAAGGTAATACATTCTGGATTACTCTGGTTAATTACCTTCTTCACATCCCTACAGCCAATCCCAAAAGCACTATCTGTCCAGAAGTATTTCTACAACACTGGAGACATTCTTGTGAAAAGCATACTGTGCAAAAGAGCAGAATCTGATTCAAAGACAGGGAAGCTCCTCCCTTCGGGAAGTAGAGCAGAAACCACTAATATTAGCATGAAATGCCAGAATAGTTATGTTAGGGAGGAGGTCACTCAGATTAGGGACAGTGCCAGAGACTGAGGGCTAAGGCATTCTGTCAGACATAAAACCTTAACAAGTACATGAACAAAGGAGGGTAAACAGTGCTGAGGGAACAAACTGTACAAACTTGAGCTAGCTGTCTTGGGTAGATTTTTTGGACATGGGGGTGGGGGACTGGCCACCTATATGTAACATCTATTTAACAGGCAAAAGTTAGCATGATTGCTGATTTAATTTTAATTAATTGCATCAAAGGAGTTACATGTTAGCTTGCAATCTCCACCCACCATTAAAAACTGAAATGAACCAAGAGCTCAGGTACAAACACTACTACACTTTAGAAATATCCCTGCCTTTCTCTCTACTAATAATGTTCAGGGTGATTATAGCTGCTCATACCAGGTCTGTCTCTGCTTTAAACAACACTAAATCATACTGTGACTGTTCCCAACAGAACGATGTGAGACTGAAGCAAAACAATTTGTTTGCAAGTATCACCAGTCTCGTGCTACACAACCACAACCAGCTCACCATGCTCAGGTATACTACTGAGCACCATAGGTGTAGAGATGACTAGTGCCCTAGCAGTGAGAGAGAACTTGCCGATTTTAAGATTTTCTGACTTTATCATTTCTCTATATGAACATATCTAGTTCCCCTCCACTCTCAAATTCATAACGATACACAAAATGCTAACTAGCTTTGTCACCTTCATAAAACCAGCCTGCTGCAGCTGGCCACCTCAACTCTATGAAGTAATAAAGCAGGGAAGGCTGGCATGCAAGTCTCCTTTTTCTCCTGCTGCCTTCACTTTCCTTCTTTTTTTCCCCTACCTTTTTTTTTTTTTTTTTTTTTAATTGACTTGTGGAGTTCCATTTCCCTGAATATATAGGCTCTTGTGGACACTGTGAAGCTTTAAGTGGGAGTATACAATGGGGCATGGCCTGAGGGGACATGCACTACATCTGTTCAACACCGTGCTGTGAACAATGACACAACCTCACTGCCTGTCGCCTTCATTACCAGCTGACTTAGTCGGCTGGCACTTGAGAAAGCAAAGGAGACGGTGTCTGCCCTTGAGAGCTCACACAGGGAGCTCACCACCACACCATGGGTAACTCCTGCCAGGGTTTCTCCCCTTGTCCATGAGCAGGGCACGGAGCGGTGTGGATGCACGGTCTTCTGCCTACCAAGATTAACAATAATGTCAGTGTTCCATGAGGTGGCAGAGTGACCCAGAGAGAGGGCAGGGCAGGCACTTCGCTGACCTTGGAGTCGAGGGGAGGAGAGGAGAGGGCAAAGGAGTGGGGCAGGCAGCTGTGGAAGCAAAACACTGTGATGGGACTGAGAAGATCCCAGATAAATTGTACCTTCTGGGTTTTGTTAGACGGAGGGGAAAGGGAAGTAGGAAAGAAAGTGTGCACATATTTAAAGGCATTAACGTTGGCATTACATGTTTTAACATTTTATATACATAAAGTCAGACGTAGAGAAATGGAAAGTATTCAACATGATATTAACATGAACATAGAAAAGTAATTTTCCAGCAGTGTTGAAACCCGGGATCTGGAAGATGATGGGGGGAAAAACACACCCTGTAACAGACTAGTGGTCTGCATGTGAATGTTTGCTATAGCTCTGCCCCCTTCTACAGTGAATTCAGTGACGTTATTTCAACATAGATTTCACCTTAAACAAGCGCTACATGAGCACTGCAGATATTGCACAGAAAGAAACAAAGCAAAGGTGAAAAAACGGTGTTGCAGTGATGAGGGAATACTGAAAACACTAAGGCCTGAAGGCTTCAGACACATTGTGGGTCCACTGCAGATGTGTCGTGAGGCAAACTCTAGAAAATCTGAGGTATACAGAGAAATTCCAGCGCAGACCGCTGTGACTCTGTCACCACCCAGCCTCTCACTCTGAAGTACAAACCATGGGTATCCTCCTCATCATACAGCTTTTAGTCAGTTCTATTCCCAGCCAGACATAAAGTGAACGTTTTTAGTTCAGAGCAAGAAAACCACCTTGGATGAAACCATTGGAAGGGAAGATGACATTTTGGATGAACCAGAATTCCACCTGTTATTACTTCCCCCTGGAATGTACTGTTATCCACAACTACGACGTTCATTCCATTTATTACTATATTTCCCTTCTTGTTTTAAACAAACTGTGATTTTAGCCGGTTTCACTGCCATTGACTGTTAAAGCTCATCTGTCTAAATACACAAATGGATAGACCCAGTGCTGTTGTTTTAGTGGGACAACTTCAAATAACAGATACAATGTACTAAAATTCATGTTTTTAGGAATAATCCCTCATTTTTCTGGTGTCATTCATCCAAATCTGCCACTGGCTTCATCTGAACTTGGCTTGATTAGAACTCTTACAATTTGTTCTATAATCTTTATCGCAGTTGATTCTGTAAAATCTCTGTACCCCAGCCATTTCCTTGTACCTGCTTTATCAAAGACCAAAAAAAAAAAAAGTAATTAAAAAATAGAAACTAAGGGCTTATTTTTATGCATTTCACATTTATGTAAATGCAGAAATTTTCTCGGCTATGATGATGTTAAAGGATTAATACGGCTTTTTAATGGAACGTATTTTTTATTTTAATGTATCAAAAATAAAACCCTGCAGCTTAATTCTCACAATAAATCTAGCACTTCTAGTAGTGTTTTAAAACACCATTATCAAACTGAAACCTTCTAAATGAGATATGCTAACCTACATCCCCATACTGTTGCCCTTTCATTTGAAATATATGTTAAGAATATGTTCAATTTTCTGTTTGAAAGAATCAGAGAAGGTACTTTACTAAAATAACATAATTTTAGGGGCAATTTCAGCAAGCAGCAATAGGACAAAGCAAATAACTACAGCCTGAGTGAGCTTTTTTATACAAATCATTAATTCAAACCTTCAGGGTGAAAAAAAAAAAAGCTCATTTATTCTTCAAGAAGTTAATCCAGTTGGTTCCCTAACTGGGAAATAGCTTTCCCTGCATTCTTTTGTATGTGTATGGTATTCATTAATGAAACAAAAAAATCTTACCCAGGACTTCATATCTATTATGTAAGCAAACATTACACTTTGATGTAAAAATGTACATTGTTCACAGATTGATTTGAATTTCACATTACCATACCATTCACGTTCACCTTACCACTGAGGAGATAAAAGGAATTTCTTTCATTCTGCCATGTTTACTACTGTTTTCTCTGGCTTGTTACAACTAATTTATCTCTTAAATCAAGATCTCAAATGCAAACAGCACACATTGCAAGAATAGTAAGTTTTCCTGCTGTTTAAATTAAGCTCAGTGCAGTTCTGCACAGTCGCACCAATGGATGAGGAAAAATTTTTTTCCATTCAATGTACTCTTCCAAATAGTCTATTTTCTCAATGTATGAACACTATTGTAAACACATTTAATATCCTCCTACAAAATTAATAATAAATACTGAATTGAAGAAAGACTCTTCAAGGTACAGGAAGAAATAACATTGCAAGACAAAAACATATTATAAAAACCCCAAAATCACTACAAAAAAACCTTTCTGAAATTCTGCTGATAGTACTGCAAAAGCATTTTACTACATAACTTGTAATCCAGACAGCATGTTGGTACTAGCAGATTGAGAAACATACTATTTTACCCACACTAAAGAATAAATACATTTAATTATTTAAAAATAAAATTGGCTTATTAACATATATACATGTATAGTATTTGTATCCCACAGTGAGTATTCCAAAGAAACATCTGCTTTTTATGACAATACCTCTAGACACAGAAACAATGCAGCATGATTTTACCCCACAACTGAATTCTTACTCTCAGGAAAAGATACTGCTTTATATTTATGCATACATTTTATCTCCAAACTACCTTTTTTTTTTTTCTTAAACCAGGTTATTTGCTAAATTTCTAGGCACACACAAAAAATGGAAAAAAAATTTCTCTCCAATAATATGGGTACACTCAACAGTAATTTCTTGCAGCGCAATTATTAGAAATTATTTCAGCAAATTCTGCCACTTTTAGTTTTTGCATAGTTGTAGCATCTAATGTATATTTTTCTTGTAAATGCATTATAAAATATGAACATTTCAGAAGGAAAGACTTCAAGATACTATAAAAATTAAGACATTTTAAAAAATGAAAATACATTCCTAATTAGCTTTGATTACTTCAAACACTTGGCTATGCTGTATAGTGTTTATAAATTATCTTACTCTTTGAGGCACTTTTCAGTCAATCCAGTCATAGTTAGAGTAACAGTGTATCAAGGCAGCTTGTCAGTCAGACCCCTCTCCTTTGCCCATCTTGAAATATCGATATTTCAAAGAAAGTACAAAGGACTGCTCGCTCGACTCTCAAGCAACACCTGCAGGTGATACAGCCATATTAGCATAATACTGTTCTGGATTTCAACACATAAAGAGGTCAAAATTGCTATAAACCAACATTAAAGGCTAAAATTATTTTCTCAGCCATGCTAATTTGAATTGAGAGAGATGCTGTTGTCCAAGGATTTTTAATTTTACATTAAATTGCCTTACTGCTTATACACCAGAGAAACCATAATATAACTAAGACCAGAAAGTACTCTTTAATCTTTAATACAAAATTAAATTTTGCTGGGTTTTGAATTTATCCAGAGACTTAGTACCACTTAAAACTGTGCTTTGTTGTATTCATTCTAATCAAATGTTATTTTAATTGGGTCTGTGAGGACACGTACAAACTACTGCACCATAGGGAAGAAACTGATTTTTGATCTCCTGTTCTTACATCTCTGAAACCAGCCTGATTTTTAGTCTCACCTTTAACTTCCCTTCAGGCATTATTCCCTAGGGTTCCACAGCTTCAATTCCCAGCTCAGATTTGCTTAGAAGAATAATGTATCTCAAAGCAGTACTTCTGGAAAGCAAGACTTGTGGAAATGGGGAGGTCTTTCCAAATTTCCCGTATGGTCTACAGGAAGAAGTTGAAGCCTAAAGTAGGGCTCCTGGGAAATGCTTCACCAGGCACAGGGACAGAGCAAAAGGAAAAGGCAACTCTACCCAGCCTATAGTTTCATGGTTGCACTGATGTTCATGGTGCAACTGTGCAGAATGTGTGCATATACTACAAAATTAAGCGTGCCTGTTTACAAAAAGGAGCAAGAAATTAAGGAAGGACCTTAGACAACCAGTTGTGAATGTACTAGATCTCTCCCTCCCCCACCCTGATCTCTGCCTAAACATCCTTCCTTCTTGAAGACAGACAGATGCTGCCGTTTTTCCTCCCTAAAAGCTGTAAACTAGCCGGGCACCACCAGACTAGTGTAAGAGCTGTTCTCCATACTGCTGAGAGAGTAGCTATCTATGAAGGAGACTGACAGGAAATAAAATCCATCAAGGAAATAAACCTCAAACAGACTTTGAACACAATCAATCTGTCTCATAGTGACATAGAGGGTTGAGATAATAGCTTTTCTTACTGTCAGAACAATAAAACACTAAATTAATAATACTCTCTCAGAGAGGGCAGTTATAGCAGCTGAGACTGGCTGATAATACCAGGCAGCAAAATTAGGGCAGCCCTCTCCCAGCCCCGATTCCTTCCCTCCTTAGCAGGAACTCGACTCAAGCTGTTTCACTGCAAAGATTTGGTAAGTAGTTCACCAGTTTCTAGCATAAACTACAAGTTAAATTCATAACTATATTCCACAATTAAGTTCAATTTGTCCAAACAACACTTAAACTGAAACAAATAGCTTCACTCCCCTTCAGAGTAAAATTTAAACTAGCAAATCAACTTCCGTCTCTAAGAGCATGAAAGCAGTATTTTTCATACCAAGACAGATACTTAAAAGCTCAGGGATGAGGGGTTTCTGTATGTTGGGGCGTGGTGGTGTTAGTTTTCGGGGGCTTGGTTTTGTTTCTTTGTCATTTGAGAACCTGGAGCAATTTTTTTGTACTATAGTTTAGATAGAATTGGATCAAGTTCATGAAAGGGTTTATGTCATGTTGGTTGCCTGTGCAGCAATCACCAGACAATGACCAAGGAAACCCTTGCAAGCTTCCTCTTCCAGAAGGAAAAAGCAGAAAACAGGCATCAACATATTCAGGGCTTGTCAGCAGGACACAGGAATACTCTTCTTAAAACCCTGAATAACAGAAAAGGGAAAGAGTCTGTGTCTCTTTTAAGATTCACATCTTAAGGTGTTTTGTTCTTCTTACGTTTGAATCAAGAGCAGAACACAAAGGCAACTGACCTGTTTGCATCCCTTATTATTTATTTTAAAACGTTACAGGTTTTCACAGGGATCTCAGCATTCACACTCATGTCTCATTTTTAACTTCATAATTCATTCTGTTACAGGAGCTGGCTGCTGTACAAAGGAGTCACCTGGAAGCATCCTCCACGAAACTGTGGAGGAGGTAAAGATGAAGTAAGACCTTTTCTCACTCTTCTTTAATCTTGATAGTGGGTTCCCAGCATTAGGCTGGGTCCAACAAATTACATGCATTTTAACATATAATGCTTGCTGCTGGGTAGTTGCCAAGTACGATAATAAAATTTCTGCTTAATGAAACAACGTTCCTTTTTGCCACAACGGCTGACAATCTTGGCTATTTTCAACTTGCAAGATGAATTTACATCAGTATATGCTGGGAAAAATGTGATATACCTTTATGTTTAATATCAAAAACCAGAATTTCCAGACATAAAGCCAACAGTCGGCATGACTCAGACGCTCTGAACTTCACACATAGGCTTTCTCACATGTTTAATCAGAGAAAGTTTAACTAAGTCACTGCACTGGTTTAGCAGAGATATTGAACATCGGGGGAAAACAGAAAAAGGAAGGAAAGACTCAAAGTTTTTAAAAGGACAGAACTATATTTAAAAATATGTTTTAAACAAAGTGAACAACTCCCAGTATATTTGGGTCAAGGCACCTGCACCAAAAAATAGCACTCAGGTAAACGCGAGTTGAGAAGACAAATACAATTAAACCAGAACTAACTTGACTGCTGAGCAGAAATGAAGTTGGCCATACTACTACATATAGCCTTTGCTACTATAAAAGCATGAAGGGCTTTATTAGAAAAGTAATTTCCTCTTTTTTGCCAGCAATCACTGTAGTCTCTTGATCATCAAAGTACTTTATTAGAAGGTACACTTCAGTATTTAATACTCCATATATCCCAAACCACTGCAGATATGAGAAAGGAGGTGCATGGAGACCAGAACGACGACTTTCCTTCTTTGGTTTGCTGGGCAGAGTCACAGAATGACGCAGCTGAGTTCTACACATTAGAATAGAACCCGGCTGGTGGGGTGGAATTAGGACTATCCATTCACTGGCCATACTCCCTGTTTTGTAAGAGCAGTCCTTAGAGTTCTCTCCAGCGTTGCCTTTCTCTTAAGTGAAAAAGTTGACACTTTATTTAGGGGTGGAATTTCACACTAGGTTTGCTCTGATCTAGTGACAAGTAGCTGTCAAGAAGATATGCAGAGGTTCTGAGCTCTTCCTCTACTCCTCACTGAAAGTTCCTGCCCTCTCTCCTTGCATGTAAGAACTGTAGTATCCCCAGTGAGCTACATTAGTTCACTGATCCAAGAGAATAACCTATGCAAGAAAAGATTAGGTTCTGACATGTCAAGAGATTTTCCCAAAGGAACTACCTCTTTTGGATGACAGCCTGAAATTAAAAAAAGTAAAGTATCATGTGAAACTGTATCCCCAGCCCGAGTCCTCATAGATCGGGGTTGGCTGAATGCCATACTGAAGTATTCCCATCAGTCTTAAGTTGAACCTGTTCCTCCTGAAGCGTTGGCAAGGAATACTCTGCCAAGGAAAACTACTTCAGAGCAGGGTCAAATATCTAAAAACAGGTATGTATGCACAGTATTTTTCTTAAAAAGAATTTAAAATAAAATAAAAAAAAGATCCTAATACCTCTGGCTTACTCCATTTGACTCAATAAATGGAAAGCCAACAACATCCATCATGATTTTTCAAATCTCTACAAAGTCCATAAAGGTTAAAACATGTTATTCAAAGGCAGTCTCCCAAAGAGTTTCTTTTCACCTACTTTGCTATGGGAAAGAATTACCTTCTCAGAATTACAGACTTACTGCATTTCCCAAGGAATTCTCTCATGCTGCCGTCTTCAAAGTTAACTTATACTTAGCTTTTTCATTCAGACTAATCAGTTGCTCAATATGACCATTCCTTCGCATGGCCTTCAGCAAGGACCCAGTTTCTTCATGTCCCTATGACTCACAGCCATATTTTCTTTTTAAACTAGTTTTCACTTTAGCAAGCCACTGCTGCAGAATCTTATACCGTTCAATCACTTAAAGCTTAATAGTTATGGAAAAACAAAAGATGCATTTTATTTGAGGTAACTTGTTGGAATCCTTGTCTCATATTAGCAACTTCAAAATACACACAGTCTTTAACATTTTTTCGAATGTCCAGGACAAGACGTTGGACAAGACATGACACAGGGTTAGACTATAAGCACCAGGCTACCAACAGATCAACTTGACAATGGGAAAGGGATGCTGAACTTCTCCCTACCTACTGGACATTTAAATATGTCCAGAATAGGCTTCAATAGCTTCAGGTCATGTAAGTAATAATTCAGAATTTGACGACTTCATCTTAAACTTCATCCCACCTTTGAATTCCTCCTGCATTCTTCCATGCACAGCAGTGGAGATGTGGCCTAACCATTCAAAGCCTCTGGGACTGTTCCTCCCTTTCCTTCACAAAAGGAAGCTCTTTGGACATATCCCATTTCCTCCTAGATGGTAACACTTTTCAGGTTTAAACACGTTCAACTGCAGGATGCAATAATGCCTCTATGCAAATGCACACAGCATGGGGAATAAACAAGAGGAGTTAAGAGACTCGTGCACACCTGCAGGGCTATGATCTTATGGCATCACAGAGATGTGGGGAGATGGCTCCTGTGGCTAGTGGTGTTGGAATGGAAGGATACAGGCTCTTCAGGAAGGACAGGCAGGGCAGATGAGAAGAAGTGCTATGCTGGACCTTGTCCTTACCAACAAGGGAGGGGCTGGTGGGGAATGTGAAGCTCAAGGGCAGCCTTGGCTGCAGTGACCATGACATGGTGGAGCTGAAGATCCTTAGGGCAGCAAGGAGAGCACACAGCAAGTCCACTGCCCTGGACATCAGGAGAGCAGAGTCTGGCCTCTTCAGAGATCTGCTTGATAGGGTACCATGGAATAAAGCCCTGGAGGGAGGTGGGGCCCAAGAAAGGTGGCTAGTATTCAAGGATCACCTCCTCTAAGCTCAGCAGCGATGCATCCCAACAAGAGGAAGTCAGGCAAAAATGCCAGGAAGCCTGTGTGGATGAACGAAGAGCTCCTAAACAGACTCTGACACAAAAAGGAAGTCTGCAGAGGGTGGAAGCAAGGACAGGTAGTCTGGGAGGAATATAGAGAAACTGAGTAGTCAGGGATCAGGTTTGGAAAGCTAAAGTCCTGATAGAATTAAATCTGGCCAGGGACAACAAGGGCAACAAGAAAAGCTTCTATAGGTATGTCGGTGATAAAAGCAAGGCCAGAGAGAACGTGGGCCCTGTCCAGAAGGAAAAAGGAGACCTGGTTGCCTGGGATATGGAGAAGGCTGAGGTTCTCAATTACTTTTTTTGCCTCAGTTTTCACTGGCAAGCGCTCCAGCCACACAAGTCGCAGAAGGCAGGGACTGGGAGAATGAACTGCACACTTGGTTTAAGCCCAGCCAGCGACTATGCCCCAGCCAGCTGCTCGCTCACTCCCCCCACAGTGGGACAGGGGAGACAATCAGAACAGTAAAACTGATAAAACACGTGGGTTGAGACAAAGACCATTTAATAGGTAAAGCAACAGCTGCACAGGCAAGCAAAGTAAAACAAGGAATTTGTTCACCACTTCCCATGGGCAGGCAGGTGTTCAGCCGTCCCCAGGACAGCAGGGCTCCATCAAGTGTAACAGATACCTGGGAAGACAAGTGCCATAACACCGAACGTCCTCTCCTTCCTTCTTCTTCCCCCAGCTTTATATAGTCAGGATGATGTTCTATGGCATGGAATATCCCTTTGGCCAGTTCGGGTCAGCTGCCCTGGCTGTGTCCCCTCCCAGTTTCTTGTGCCTCTCCAGCCCTCTGGCTGGCAGGGCCTGAGAAACGGCAAAGTCCTTGACTTAGTATAAACATCACCCAGCAACAACTAAAAATGTCAGCGTGCTGTTGACATTATTCTCACCAAATCCAAAACATGGCACTGCACCAGCTACTAAGAAGAAAATTAACTCTATGCCAGCTGAAACCAGAACACCACTGTACAAGAATATCACGTTCGAGACCACCTAAAGAACCTGAAGGTGCACACGTCCATGAGTCCTGATGAGACACATCCACGGACCCTGATGGTGGATGAAGTGGCTAAGGCACCATCCTTCAGATCTAAGAAGTTGTGGCAATGCAGTGAAGTCCCCACTGACTGGAAAATGGGAAACATAACCCCCATTTTTAAAAAGGGAAATAAGGAACACTCAGGAAACTACAAGCCAGTCAGTCTCACCTCTGTGTCCAGCAGGATTGTGGAACAGATCCTCCTGGAGACTACATTAAGGCACAAGGAAAATGAGGTGATTGGTAACAGCCAACATGGCTTCACTAAGGGCAAATCGTGCCTCACAGGTTTGGTGGCCTTCTACAATGGGTTACAGTGTTGGTGGATGAGGGAACAGTGACTGCTGTCACCTACCTGGACTTGTGCAAAGTAATCAAGACGCCATCCTTGTCTCTAAACTGGAGAAACATGGATTTCACATGGACAACTCAGTGGATAAGGGATTAGCTGGACGGTCACACTCAAAGAGTTGCGGTCCATGTCTTGACGTCCAAGTGGAGAACAGCAATGAGTGGCATTCCTCAGGGGTCAGTACTGGGACTAGCACTGTTAAACATCCTTGTTGACAACACAGACAGTGGGACTGAGTGCACCCTCAGCAAGTCTGCCAACAACACCAAGCTGTGTGGTGCAGTCAACACACTGGAAGGAAGGGATGCCATCCAGAGGGACCTTGACAGGGTTGAGAGGTGGGCCTGTGAGAAGCTCATGAAGTCCAACAAGGCCATGTGCAAGGTCCTGCACCTGGCTTGAGGCAATCGCAAGCACAAATACAGGCTGGGCAGGGAATGGATTGAGAGCAGCCCTGAGGAGGACTTGGGGGTGTTGGCAGATGAGAAGCTCAACATGACCCAGTCATGTGTGCTTGCAGCCCAGAAAGTCAACCATACCCTGGGCTGCATCAGAGGAAGCGTGACCATCAGGATGAGGGCAGTGATTCTCCCCCTCTGCTCCGCTCTTGCGAGACACCACCTGGAGTACTACATTCAGCTCTGGAGCACCCAACATAAGAAGGACATAAACCTGCTGCAGGGAGTCCCAAGGAGGGCCATGAAGATGATCAGGGGCTGTAACACCTCTCCTCTGAAGACAGGCTGAGAGAGCTGGGGTTGTTCAGCCTCGTTCTCTGGGGAAATCTTATAGCAGCCTTTCAGTACCCGAAGGGGGCCTACAAGAAAGCTGGAGAGAGACTTTTAACAAGGGCATGTAGGGATAGAACAAGGGGGAATGGCTTTGAGCAAAGAAGGGTAGGTTTAGATTTGATATTAGGAAGAAATTCTTCACTGTGAAGGTGGTGAGGCACTGGAACAGGTTGTCCACAGAAGCTGTGGATGCCCCATCCCTGGAAGTGTTCAAGGCCAGGCTGGATGGGGCTTTGAGCAACCTGGTCGAGTGGAAGGTGTCCCTGCCCATGGCAGGGGGTTGGAACTAGATTATCTTTAAGGTCCCTTCCAACCCAAAACACTCTATGATTCTATAAATAAGTGAACAATCCTATAGCCCTCCCACCGTTAAAAATCCTACACTAAAATTTCTACATCACAGAAAAATTATTCTAGATGTAACATCTGGATGTAACAATCTGGCTAACAAGAACACTAACTTCAACCGAGTTCTGCTTCGTTTACATTGTTTCACATACACAGAACTGCACTAACCTCAGTAGAGTTACTCCTGACACACATGGGGAGGAAGAGAACAGAAATGGATCTTCTGCCTTCATATGCTTACCTGTGACACATCTGTATCGCAATAGAACAGCAGCCCGTAAAGCTCATACTGACTCTTCTTTCACTGTCTCAGACACATTTCACAAGATGCTAAATGCATTCATAAATTTCACTGCACATTTCCATTAAAAAAATGGCATTGACATTTCTTTTTTACTATCTTTATGATTCAAAACATGTCCTTGTAGTTCTTCCTAATGAACTGCAGCATTGTTTCTAGTGTAGTCTGTTAGATACGTGAATTTTTAATTCTGAAGAGAAGCACTATGTTCTGCAAACTCCTGAAGTCATGTAAAAAGGAATGTCAAAACCTTACTGGATTTCCCTGACTGAGTTTTGTATTCACCAACCTTTTACAATGCTAATTTATTCAAATAAGATTTATTTGGTTTATCAAGAAAAACACAGTTCCAAAAAGTGTAGATTTGGTGGTTTGACCCTGTATGGACACCAGGTGCCCACCAAAGCCACTCTACCACTCTGTTCCTCACAGAGGAGAGAAAATATAACGAAAGGCTCCTGGGTTGACATAAGGACAGGGAGATCACTCAGCAATTACCATCACTTGGTAAAAAAAGACTTGGCTTGCAGAAATTAGTTTAATTTATTAATATCAGATCAGAAAAACACCTTCCCCCACCCCTCTCTTCTAGGGCTTAACTTAATTCCCAGCTTCTCTACCTCCTTCCCCCAAGCAGTACAGGGGAACAGGGAATGAGGGTCACGTTTAGTTCATCATGTTGTTTCTACTGCTTCTCTCACCCTTCCCCTGCTCCAGTGTGGGGTCCCTCCCACATGAGACAGTCCTCCATGAACTTCTCCACCGTGAGACCTTCCCATGGACTAGAGTTCACACCTGCTCCAGCCTGGGGTCCCCCCCACGGGGCGCAGCCCTTCAGGCACAGACGGCTCCAGCCTGGGTCCCCCGCGGGGTCACCAGCCCGGCCAGCAAACCTGCCCCAGCCTGGGCTCCTCTCCCCACGGGGACACAGGCCCTGCCAGGACCCTGCCCCAGCACGGGCTGCCCACGGGGTCACAGCCCCCTTCGGGCACCCCCTGCTGCGGCGTGGGGTCCCCAGGGGCTGCAGGTGGGGACCTGCCCCACCGTTACCCTCCATGGGCTGAGGGGCACAGCCTGCCTCACCAGGGGCTTCCCCAGGGGCTGCCGGGGAACCTCTGCTCCGGGCCTGGAGCCCCCCCTGCCCCTCCGTCTGCACCGGCCTGGGGGGCTGCAGGGGTGCTCCGCTCACAGTCTGACTTCTCTCATCTGCTGGCGTAGATTTCTATCCCCCACCCCACCCCCCTTCTTAATATGCTGTCCCAGAGGTGCCGACACTGTCACTGATTAACTCAGCCTTGGCCAGCAGTGGGTCCATCTTGGAGCTGGCTGGCACTAGCTCCATCAGACATGGGAGAAACTTCTGGCAGCTTCTCGCAGAAGCCACCCATGTAGCCCCCCTGCTACCAAAACCTTGCCACGCAAACCCACTACAGTAGGCAGCTACCACACAATGTACACAGCCTCCTGTAAAGTAAGCCTAACATGGTACCATCCTTCACATATATTTACCAGGATGAACTTAAGTACTGTAAATTCTGTATTTCAAGGCTTTTACTTCTAAAGATAGGAAATTTAGTTGTATACATAATTTATATAGCTAGATAATTTAAGTAATTATATAATTAGCAATATATATGTGTGTACGTATATATACACACGAAAACAGTATTTAGTCTGTCCTGTGACAAATGAGAACTGTATTTCTCAAATTAATCAGAACCTGTTGCTTTGATGAAAATGCTCCTTTAAAAAAGCACCCTGACTGCAGTTCCTGCGCTCACTTGCATCTCAGATAACGTCTGGCACAACAGAGCTTTTCCATTTGCCCACCAGTTTGCAAATGATACAGAAATAATTTGCAAATTATATAGAAGTCAAAGCAGCAATTAAAAAGGAAACTGAAAAGTCATACTTAAGGCATTTATGGAAAAGGGGTGCAGACAAAGCCAGGTACTTGACAGAATATTTTTTAGGTTAATATAGTGCTCTAGAATATGACAAAGAGCGAGAACTAACCCAAGATTCTCCATCAAAACTCATTGATCTATATCAGAATTTTAAAAGTATTTTTTGCTAAATAGTCAGTTAAACTGTGTGCCATGTTAAAGAAAAGCTCACAAGGGCACAAAGATTTGCAAGAGGTTCTGGCTACTAATTTAATTTCAACTGTTGGTATACTTTCAGGAAGAAAAAACCCCCAACTTTTAAAGCAATGTCAATAAAGTAAGATAAAGAGAAATACCACTTTTGACCTGAATACTGGGAAAGAGGCATCTCAGTATGTAGGTTATTGGAAAAAGGAGATTTTAAAAACACGTTTCATTCATCTATAGTAGTCTGATGTGACATTCTTTCAAAAAGAAATCAAATACTGGTTTTGAGCTCAAAGCTTCATAGCCTTTTCAGGCAGCATCCTGACCAAGCATCCTGACCTGACTTCTCCCTCCCCTCTCAGCATGATGCTGTCTTAAATGGATCTCATTCTTACCTGTGTGAGTGAGCACACACATACAAACTATCCTTTTTTCAAATCTGTAGGAATCCCTTATTGTTTAGGGTTTCCGAGTGGAAAGATGTTTTTCAGTGGAAAGGCATTTAGCTCTGTTTAGCTACGTCACAACACACAGCAGTAGCTCAGTCTGTCAGGATCAAGAAGCTTTATCTGATGGCAATAAGGCACAAGAACTTTTGCAGGAAATTTCCTACTAAACTAGTTGTAGTTTTAAAGGTACTCAAAAATTCATAATTAATTTCTACATTATCTTATTGATTACAGAAGGCAATGAAAAACAAAATAATTTTTCTTGTGGAAAGAAAGTACACTTTTCCAAAAGAGGTTGGGAAAAAAAAAATATCAGCTCCTCTGATAGTGAGAGTAGGTAGAGCCTTTTTTTTTGCCACTTGAACGAGATCCAAGTACTGCAGTAGGTAGACACAAAAGAATTTTCCACTGTTCCCAGAGAGCCTGCCCATCCTTTTTCCAGGCTGTCATGACTTGCTTTAAAGGAATTACAAAACAAGGCAGGGATAAAAGAATTTTGCGAACAATCCACAGATTCAATTTTTACTGTGTTTTGCCAAGCAAAATTTGTAATATATTCTGTCATTTTGCCACTAGATTAGGTCAGTAATTTATTTACAAAATGCTAGTATAAATCTTAACATGAGAAGGATATATCCTCTTTCCAAACAACTTCTCCCCTTCTAATTCATGGCTGCTTTGGTGGCATTTCAAAAGTAATGAATATACTGACAGATGACTGGATGACAGGTTTCAAAGAAATGTTTTTGCTTTCTGTGGCTAAACGTTTGACAGTTTTCTTGCAGAAATGTGTTCCCTGAATAACACTTTATGGAAAATCAACAAAAAGGATTTATACTCCAAAGTTGTAAAAGCCAAAACCACATGAACTGTAATTATTTTAGAAACTAAGTGGCCATCAACATTTGTACATCCAGTCTTTGTTGTTTTGTTCTAGCACTGTACACTGTCATTATCTGTTCTTTCAGCAGTATTAAAAGGCTTTACAAACTGCTGATACTCAGTCATTTACTCTTCAGTGAAGCCAGAGAGCTTTACAACACTACCGGACCACGTCACATATCAAAAGACACTTAACTACTGCAAAAGAGGGCTCCTGATGCCAGATAGATGACATTATTGAGCTACTACAGTACTCACATCTGCTCATTTTTAGAAGACCCATGAGAGTTCATGAATCCCAAAACAAAACCAAAAGCCTCTGTGGAATAAACATGAGATTACATATTCTTCAGTGTGCATTACTAAACAGTATCTCTGCTTTATATTCCACAAATTCTATATAAAATAATCATTTAATAAAAGCTTGAAAATGTTGATGCTCCATAGATGCTTTCCCAAAGGTAACAGGTTTTTTTATTTCACAAAGGACTTATAAGGGTTGCAAAAAAGGCTTAACTGGAGAATTTTCATACCACAGATTTTAGATTTCACCTTTTGCAATAGAGAGAATGCAATCCCTCATATCTAATCACCCGCTACATTTTACTATCCTAATACTAATCCCAGCTGAATGCAAAGTGATACTGGAAGCATTTTTTCCCCTCTGATGATAGTGCCCACATAGCTCAATCTAGTACTTTACTGATCATGTTATAGGGCCAGTGAGATTTTAGCTCAATTCTGTTCAAAACTGATGTTATTCTTCGTGCCTCTGCCTAGTAAGTTTAGGGCCAAAGCTTTTTAGTTCTCTATCCTTTGACTCATACATGCTAGACAAGGTTCCATGAATACACCTGAAAAAAACAGAGCCACTACCCCTAACTCTTCATCAAGTTACACTGGCTTCTAGTCCACCACTGTAAATCTATGCCCAATTTAATTTCATCACTAGCATACTATGAGTTCTGTAAAATTACAGACAAATGTCCTCTTCCAGCTGGTATAATTAACAAAGGAATTAACAAGCTTGAAACAGGTAAAATATGAAATGACTAATTTACCTTGCTTACACAGGAAGGTGATACCCATCAGCAGAAACTAAGTCAGGCAGGCTGATAGGCTGTAAGAACTTCTGCTGGCTTAGCTCTTTGAAGAACACCCATCTGTCTATGTTGAGACAGTTGAGAAGTTACAATGTTAGAAAGCAAATTACACTGACACAGGATGGTGTGCTTCTTCAGCCATTTCCTATTGTGAATGAGTGGTAAAGAATTACAGTATCATAAAAAGCAATGGCTTCGTAACTACCGTTTAGTCATAATGTCCAAATAAGAGCCAAGTGTATTTGCTGCATGAAATGTCACATACTATGCCACAGAAAACTTTTCATATCCTGTCATGGCCTCCCCTCTTTCAAATGAACTGAGCTGAAAAAAACATAGATATCTTTGTATGGATCTTCCAACCAGTGTAGACCAGTATGGATGAAAAAAGCTTGACAAAAATCAACTAGAAAAGTAAATTAAATAACCTAAACCTAATTCCATCAGTTGTCATATACCACTATGAATGCGATCTCATCACAGATACCCAATGATAACAAATGATATCCTAACTTAGTAATGTCAACAGGAATTCTGCTGTTGAGTTCAACTAGAGACAATTGCATCCAAACATGTTTGTCAAATCAAGTAAGGTCATTATCTGGCTGAGTGCAAGTACCAAAGGAGCTACACACCTTGGTACAGAGTGAGTGCCTCCTGGAAACAAAACAGAGCTTACGCTGAACTAAGGTGCTTTAAATTCAGGAAAGAAATACAGCTTTCCTGAGGTCTGCAAGAAGAGAGCAGGGTGCAACAGAGCACCTGAAAGCAAAGGTGTTGCACAACCTACATTTTAGTTTCCACAGAGAGAAGCTACTGTGAGACATAACATGTTGCAGGCAGTTATTGTACCAAACAGACAAGGAAGGTAACCGCCTGCCTAACAGAGATAAGCACTAACATCTGTCAAGGTACAAATGCACATCCCACATACTGCCCTTACAGTTTTTTTGTGTCCTAAGCCTGTGTTCTCTGTAACCTTTCGCTTATATGCTCGCTTCTCTGTGCAACATCTCTTCATCTTGAACGTTCCCTGCAGCCCTGAGGCAAGATCTACAGCAGAGACCTCCACAGAGCAACATGTGTTGGAGAAGAGCTGAAGCTTTGTAAGAAGAGGAGACGTTGTGCTGCAGCTGCAAGAATCAGGGTGCAGAAAACCTTGTTCTTGACTGGTTAGGTCATTCATTGCTGGATACTATGCAACTTGGGGATATTCAATAGGCTGACGATGAACAACCCAGAATATCAAATACCGTACATGCAAGCCACAAGATTCTACTTCAACACCTCGGGCCAAAACCAGAAACAACAGCATCAGACTTCTCAGCACTGAACACCATAAGGACATAAGCACCTAGGTCCAGAGAAGAATTCACATTGTTGGTTTGGGCATCTAAGTTCCCTATTACATTGAACACAAAAGAGACAGATGTTTGTGTACAGTATTCACAACAACTAGCAATCTCAGTGAGGCAATGCCTACCACGGCCAACAGAAACTACTGAAAAAAATTAAATTCTTTCTCCTGAGAGTTCAAAGTACTGTTACATGAGCATGAAACCAGAAATCAGAGCTGAAAACCTGTTGTGCAGTCATGAGACCATACCATGACTCTGAGTATGGAAGAAGGATGCAGCAACGCTTTGCGCAGTACTGTGGTAATGCAACTATGGAATACAAGGAAACCTGTATACTAGGCTTTTTCCAGTTCAGGTCTAAGCTAGCAAAAGGCCATAGTCACGAGACTCTCGGGAGTTTATGTTACTCCTGAAGGTGGGCCACTGTACAGTCAAGAAAACCCAAGTAACCGCCTCTATGGAATACATAAAGCAAAGAAGCAATAGCAGTATGCTATCTTCCAAAATCTAGGTATATTCTTGTGTAAGACTGCCCTCTAATAGGAACCCAATAGTCTGATATGCTAGCTGCTGTTTTGTGGAAGCTATTTCTGATCCTGAAGAGTACTTAGTCCCACTTGGTTAAGAGTAGACGCTGCTACAGCGTGTTTGTGTGAAGAATAAAACTAAGTATCCTGCTTGGAGCTTTAAGTAAAACAGTTACATCAACAAAAAATATCTTTATTCAGTTTCATACTGCACAATAAACATTCAGAGGTTTAAGGAAGCGTTTTTGTGACTCTTCCCTTTTCAAGCACTGGAGTAAAGCTCTTCATATCAAAATGCAATCACTTAAATCCTCTCCAACTTCACCATTCCTCCCAGATCCTCCAAAGATATGGCTTTAAATTAATAAACAGATCTCATTACAGTTTCAAAATGCATTATCTAAATGTTGCAGTAATGCTGGGAAGGCACAAGGATGCTGATGACTTTCAGTATAATACATTTGTTTGTGGTAAGCCTTTAATGCGATTGTTTCAATAGAATATATGGGCCAAACACCCTTCCCAGTTTTACCTTCTATTTCTCAATACTGCATACAGGTTATCCACATGATTTTTAACAGCAGCAGTATGGTGAATGAAGCTCTCAAAATCCTTTTCCTAACTTACTTCTGGGATACCAGTGAACAAGAGTTGAACACCTCAAAAGGACGACAACTCTGATTTTTAAAAGAACAGGTGTGGATCCAGTTTCCTTCTAGTTTAGGCATGAGTTACTAACCACTTTTCTGCATTGGTGCCAAAAAGTGAGCCAAACAAAATGCCCCATCAGCTCTTCCAAACTTGTGTTAACTTTCAAATGACTAAACAAAGCATACTTCTGTAGTGAACAAATTGATTTTACAAAAGCTTCAGCTTAAAAAGCTTACTTATAAACTAAGTTAAAAACTGATAGCAGCATACATGTGAAGACACTGAGAATCACAACTGTATTTCACACCAGATACTGTTTTGTGGGAACTGTGTAAGGAAAGAAACAAGATTCAACTGTAAACACAGAAAAATAACTTTTTCGTGGTTCCCATTAAATTCTACAACCACCTTTATCATCTGCAGGCTTCAGGAATATTCTGTGTCTTTCCAGTGTTTATATCAACTAATTGAATTCATGAACATTTCACTAACCAAAGATCCAAAGTGCTGCATCTAGGATGCTTATATTTTTCCACATTCCCAAAAGGCCTGAAAAGAACAAAATACTGTCTTTACTCTTTCAACAGCAAACACTACACTAGCTGAATCAATGAGACATGGAGAAGTACAGTGAAAAAATGTTTAAATATACTGTAAGAAACTTGATCCATTTACTTTACATGAACTGAAGTTACCCGATTCTCCAGGGCTCTGCAAACAGTCCAAGGCAACTAATACCATCTTCTAAGTATGTGACTTACCTGGAAGAACTTTTGCTGTATGCTATTTCACAGCACCATTCAAGATACAGCTCTATCTAACGAGTTTTACAACTGCTTAAAATTCATTAACAGGTGGAAGCATGCTATTCTTCTGCAGTCTGCTGTTCTAGATGTGAAGGAGCTTCGATACCTTCAAAAGGAGTGTGGCCTGAGAGCTACCACTTCACACAGAGGTCTGCAGAAACTTGTCTGAACAATCTTAAAACTAGTAGGAAGATATGACACTTGGTGGTAGGTTATTCTAAAAATACCTACAGGGTTTAAATCCTCCTTGCAACATTCTTCTCTTCTCTGTCTGGAAAACAGCCATTCCTGCCAGCCAAACATCCATTTTCCTTTGAAGTACTTCCTGAGAATTTAATTGCCCAGTAAATTGCCAACAAAACTTTCGAGCTGTAGACCAGCCTTGAAAGACTCCAGAGGGAACAGCCTGTAATACTTAATTCATCTTTTCCACAGTCAGTGAGGAGGGCAGAGTTCCTCCACAGGCCTCCAGACATAAAAATCAATTTTTGACTGGACGAAATTCACGGAGCTAAATACAGCCATATACGGAAGGTAGAAGTTCTCGCCAAACAAAATCTGAAGTTCCATTGGAGCAACACTTTTGAGAACTGGGATAGTTATTCAGCTAATTATTGGATCTTGCTACATAAGCACTACAACTTAAATTTGAAAATGTTTCATATTTGAAAATGTGTTTCTTAGACAATTTAAACTTCTACAGTTACTTAGCCTCTCTTACACAGATCTTCCATTCTTGGCAGGTCCTCCAAATTGACTAAGTACCATATATTTCAAGTTGGCAAGGTTCAAATGATGACAACTTGAAGAAATACAGTGGAGAGGAGCATCAAGTTACTGAAATATTTTCTTAGTAACTGCAACAATTTTAGATTCTCAGTTTCAAACCTACTCAAAACAAATAATTTTCCATAATAAAACAAAAGGACTCAAAATTCCAGCAAGACAGGAAATACTAAAATTACAACAGAGTAATTGCTCTTTAAAGAAAATGCCTGATAACTGCAGTAAACACCCTGAAAGTGCTGACATAACTTCACAATACTGTAAGCTATGTACCTCATGCAGTTCTTGAAACTATTATCTGTCAGGAAGATGTAAATTGAGGTAACACTGAATTGCAGTGATGCCTAGCATGGTATGAATAACCTATTTAGTTTTCGGGTTTTGGAAGCAACTGTTTTATATTCAAAAAATGTTTACAAAGAATACGGCTCCTTAATCAGTCACGACACATTTTATTAAAATATTTTAGTGATCACTTTTAAATTTGTCACTTCAGAAAAATCAAGATTTCTAAACATTAGATACTCAGGCCTGTTAAGGGTGTTGGAATGTATTGTCACAAAGGGCTAACCTTAGCTTTATTACTTCATTTTTAAAGATAAGCTTTTTCCATACAAATTCATACTAAAGGTATTAATTCCATAGCCCTACTATTATTTATTTTATTTTATTTCAGGATCTTCATACAATTTATTTTCTACTGCTTTTCCCACTTCACTGAGAAGCTTCTCCCATTAAATGCATTGTAACCTTTTCATCTACTTGAGCATGTCCTAGTAACACAGCAGCTATAAAAGCACATTAAAAAATAGAGAAGCAGATGAGCAGCACACGTTGGAAGACTTGTAAAGAGGGTAAATTATTTAGGAGAAACAATAGAAACCAAAAATGTTTTGGAAGCTCCAATCTTTCTAGCTCTATATTCCCCAAATCTTTGTATTTTTATTCTTCCATCATTTCTGTCCTGTTCCAGCTGGCATAGAGTTAATTTTCTTCTTACTAGCTGGTGCAGTGCCATGTTTTGGATTTGGTGTGAGAACAATGTTGGTGGCACACTGATGTTTCCAGTTGTTGCTGGGTGGTGTTTGTACTAGGGCAAGGACTTTTCAGTTTCTCAGGCCCTGCCAGCCAGAGGGCTGGAGGGGCACAAGAAACTGGGAGGGGACACAGCCAGGGCAGCTGACCCGAACTGGCCCAAGGGATATTCCATACCATACGACAGCATGCTCGGTATATAAACTGGGGGGGAGGGGGGGGGAAGGGGAGTGTTGGCAATGGTGGGCTGATCGTTGCTTGGGGACTAGCTGGGCAGTTGTGCTTGGGTGGTGAGCAGTTGTATTGTGCATCATTTGTTTTCTTTCCTCCCTTTACCTTTGGATTTCTTTGCTCTTGTCTTCTCATTATAACTGTTATTGTTATTATTATTCTTTCTTTTGTATTTTCTTTCAGTTATTAAATTGTTCTTATCTCAACCCTCAAGTTTTACATTTCTTTCAGATTCTCCTCCCCACCCCTCTGGTTGAGGGGGGAGTGAGTGAGCAGCTGTGTGGTGCTTAATTACCAGCTGGAGTTAAACCATGACAATTTTTTAAAATACTGAAATATATGTACACTTGCAGGATAAAGGAGGAGAAGAGAGATCAAGAAGGAGTCTCCTAAGTCACAGCCTGGAAAAAGTATCACTTACATTAAAAATTTTGACACTTTTTTTTTTTTAAATGCAGTTTTCAATAAAGTACTGGATTTAATTGTATTTTATTTTAAAGTTCAAATTTTTACCAAATTCTCACTTATTCTTACACCCAGAAGAAGAATGCAACAGTTACACAACCTGATGGCCCATTAGAACACATCCAGTTTTAATCCTAGGGTTCTGTACAGTGTCTACTTGGGTTTCTGTGAGTAAAACTAAGCAATACAACTTAAGTTTGGAAGTGATGTTTTTTAATTGTCCTCCAAAAAGTGTTAAAAGAATCGGTTCTCTTACATGGTTTGGATACAAAATGAGATTCCTAAAGAACTAAGAATGAGTATTTAATTTTAAAAAGACATTTGAGAGACTGTACAAGGAAAGAGAGAAAGGAATTTTCACTTACTAGTGAAAAGTGAAATTAAAATCTGGAAATAGAAAAATCAGCTTTCTACCAGAAGGAGCAACCAAGGAAAGGGTCAGATTACTGGTCATAGGACACAAATAAGAAACTTTGTCTGAACAGTTCCTATTACCTGCCTGCAGCAAAAAGCTGAACATGATTTTTCTGTCCAGTCTTCCACCCACAGACAGTATGTGCGTTACTGGGACTAAATTTCTCATTTTGTTTTGCAAATCATATTTTAGAAAGCAGACTAAGTTATGAGAACCCTAGTGAAGTTAAACTGTTATGTTAAAATTTGATCTGACCTTGCAGATGCACATGTGATACAGTCAGCAGAGAACAAGTTAGGGTACACTCAATAGTTCTCCCTCTGATCACAAAAAGGAAGAAGAGATACTAAAAAGCTGCTTCTCCTCTGTCCCTGCTGAGCCTCTTAATTGCAAACAGGCAAAATCCCTTACTGAAGGAGGAAAGAACTACATGGACAACTGTCCTGAGATCAGGCACCAGCCCCATCCTCCTAAGACAAGGGTAGGCAAGGAATCAGTTCTGGGTGATGTACCGACACCATCATGTTGGGACCAGTGCAGGGCATGACGAATAAATACAGTTTCCACCCTGTTACTCTTAACACTTCTTTTAGTTTCAGAAGGTTATCTTCAGGTTACGCAGGAGCAACCGTGGTTCAAAAACCATAAGCTATTCAGACCCTAGTGAATGGACTGGTATTTTTTCCTGGAGATAGCACAACAAAATACTGTTCCAGATTTAAAGACTGCAGCAAAATCATTATTAAAGTCCATTCAAGGGAGCAATTACTATTCTTTTCAGCAGTAAATGACCTTCTATACATTCTGTGCCTTCCCCTGGTGTTACTAGATGCTTCTGATATAGGGAAACTAACTGACATGGATCTTTTTGGGGAGAAAAAGAGAAGGGGGAAGTTAGTTACAACCCACTACTTGCCTTTATTCTTTCTATCTTAAGCACAGATCTAGATCTGTTAGCCCATTACATACCCAGCTTCTCAGAAATTACATTCCAGATATCTCTTTGTGTACTACCAATCTGTAACACTGATAACACGAACATCTTGTTTCAGAGATGAACGTGTAGCTCAATCAATAATGCACAAATGACTCTGCTGCCTTAAGCTTTTAGAATACAATTTCCTTGAAATAAATAGTACAAATTTAAAAAGAAGTGTTACACTGCATCAGTCACTTAAATATTCATATGGATTTAGACGTAATACACTCCTGTTGCAAAACACTAGAAGAGGAGTCAGAAATTAAGGGTTATCCACCCTCTTCCACAAAAGGACATGGGCCTTCAACAAAGGTTGAGGCCCTCCAGATATTAAAATGCACCACACTTCATCCCTTTATTACATCCATTACATTTTATTGATGCATAAATCTGTCTACGTCATCCAGTAATATTGTCTGTTCATTACATTTGCTAACTCTTCTATAAATTTATAATAAACCCAAGAAACTGCATATTTTTTCTTTTATTATAGACTAATAAAGAAAAAATTACTTAAACAATTTGTCTCTCTCCATGTTGAGCTGTTATCCTTTGTCCTTTATATCCTGCTGTAATCCATACCAGTGGTCTTTTCCTAACTGATTTTGTAAGCTCATCTTTTGTGTCATACAGTATCACAAGTTTTTCTGAAATCTTGATTGTCCTTTGTTTCAGCTTCTTTCCTTATTACTACACACTCCTGAAGATGTGGGCATGAGCTTACACGCTGGCAAACCATTCCATAAAAACCCTCAGCATTTCCAAGCCTTCCATATGAGATACCCAAGGAAAAAAACCCATGTATTCTGGGATTTTATTACAAAAGGTACAATGCAGCAGTTATTTTAAGTACTATGTTTCTTTGCCTGTTTCTCATATAAACTTGTGCCATAAAATATATAGTAAAATCAGACTTTAAACAAGTAACTATATAAAATACTAAGATATTGTTGGGAAGCATTAAAGTATTGAGTCAGGGCGATGCTAAGGCTTTTGTACATTCCCAATACAATCCCTAAAGTCACAGTGGAATAGAGGCTGCAGAAAACATGCAGCCAGACTTCTTCATGGTGCACTACAAAAAACCCAAGAAGTAATAGTCACAAGTTACAGCAAGGAAAAGTTCAATCAGGCTTAAATAAAAACACCTCTAAGGATAGCAGTTAAGGACATACTCAGTTGCCTGAGGAGACTGTATAATCTCTGCCCATGAAGATTTCTAAAACTGAATGGGACAAAGTCCTGAATAATCTGCTTTGACTCAAAAGTTTGCCTTGCTTTGAACAGGAGGCTGGACTGGATGACATCCAGGCCCACCAGAAGACCTCAAAAACTAAATTATTTTATTATTCTACTCACTGCATAATTTGAAGCGTTTTTAAAGATCAAATGATATATATTTGCCATACAGAGTAGCTGCAATAAGTAAAAGCATGTATATTAAGTTTCACTTAAACTTCCACTGAGGCATCACTGTTTTATGGGGGGAAAGGTTGTTAACAAAGCTATATAAACCTCACTGTCTTCCAAACTTCAGAAGGCCTTAAGTCACAACTACAAGTTATATGCACTCACATAAACAAAAAAACTTCAGTTGGAGCTTAAAAATTTTGTTTAATATTGGTCAAATTAAGCACTTGCTTTATTCTGTAATATCAGATCTGTAATAACAGTTTATGGCAACTTTACTGTTTCACTACCTCTCCCCTATTCGCCCCTCCGTGCTTCTTTATAAAACAAAGATATGCACAAGCCGGTGATAATGTATTAACTGAGAGAAAACTAGACGGGACCTAGTAGTTGTTCTGTAATTAAAGCAGGATCAGCTACAGGAAGTACTGTCAACCAGTGAGAAACTTTCAACTTTAAGAAGAAAACAGCTCACCGACCTCCTATTCCCCCTCATTTCTACTTACTACCGCCTTCTCTGCTCCTTACTAGCACTTACGCACCAATTATTTTTCGTACCTGCACACATTTCATTAGACATATAGGTAGGCAGATGAGGCAATCTTAATTCTTTTTTAATTCACCTATCAAAAATTGAGTTCCTTTTTAACTGGGCCAATTCTAATAGGTTAAACAAGTCTGCTGTTAATTTGACTGTGATAACCAAGCACCTAAAATGAGGTGGTATAAATCTGTGTCTTAATATTTGTGGTTGCTGCCTTGTATGTTTCACAGTCAGTTGGGATATTAGTGAAAGCATAAGCAGCAAGGAAGAAAAATACAGTGCTCAAATATATTCCCAAGATCTTCCACCATTGTTTTTCTCACAGGAAGCTGAAAGCTCAGAAAGCTTTCAAAGACACAGAAAAAATCAGAGCAAAAACTGGTTTAATGTCTCTTTTCCTTTCTTTACCTCCCCTCCCATTTTAGCATGATGTTAAAAAAAAAGTTATAAAATGTTTATATGGTAACTGTGGTTGTATCCATGATTACTGCAGGAACTGACTCAAATTTGCAATAATATATGTAGGATAAAATAATACGCCTAAGTCATCACCAAAAGTTCTTCTGAAAAGACTATACATCAGTAACTGAGCAACTGAGGATTTTACGTTTTCTTTACACACTGTCCTTTTTTACTATACTGAAAAAAACACATTGCAAGAGAGCTAAAAAAATAACATCTGAAGAAAGAGGTCCATTTAATTTAACCAATTTACATATGAGTAAATCAAAGATTTTAAAGTGAGAAAAAAAGCTGGGCAAAACCTAACATTTTATACAAACACTACAATTACCCTAGAAACCATACACTTAACTACATCTGGGCAGGTTTTAATACAACTACAGTGGCTGTGATTCCTAAATAAGTTACAACTACTTCTGTTTAACTAACTGTTTAGCTGTAAATGAATTTATGGAACACATCAGTTTATTATCACTAAATAAAAGTTTTGGCAGGTATTTTTAACATAAATGAATTCATGTTTTTCAACAGATGAATCCAGCAGTGTTTCCTTGCTACAGCATTCCATTTTTCAATCCATTAAAAATGTCTCTGATGTCTAGAGGAAATTTCTGTCACTTAAAAATACTTACATTCTTGAGTAAGAAATCCTTTTCATCCTCTCTTTGCTGATGTTAAGAAACATTATGTTACTGAAAATATGCTTGTCTTTTCCAGATGATTTCTCCTATCAAGTTTCCTAAATTAAACTAGATGATATGCCAGTTCTGTTAGAATTAGGACATTTTTCACAATGAAAGTTTTACAAGGAATAATGTAAATTTGAAAAATTGTACTTCTGTTGTTGTTATTACAAAGAATTCCTCTGATTCCTACCAATTTAAAGTTTCCTTTCTTCCATTTATTATCTCATAGCAAACAGCTGTAAGACATTGCGTCAAACCTTTTTTTTGTCTTCATTTTTCATCTCTGTCAGCAGGTCTTTTTATTAGTAAAGACAGCAAGGTAGGAACATAAACAGTTGCTATATAAACAATGTTGACAACAGCTATGTCACTGACTTCATACCACTCCGAATGCTTTCAAACTTTACAATGTTTAAATGACTACTCTTCACACTTAAGTATACACCATTAAAAAAGCACTATTTTAGAAACGCACATTCAAGTCAGCCAAAGCAAAAGTGACAATATTGTTTTAAACAAACCTTGAACTGGGGAGGACACTGATTTCCTGGAGCAACCCTGCCAGCAGCACCTGCTAGTGCTGAGAAGCTCTGAGCGAAACAGACCAGCTAACGGCTGCCTCAGTGGGCGACAGGAGAGCCACAGATGTTGTTTATCTTGACTTTTGCAAGGCTTTTGACACATTTTTTCCCATAAAATCCCCCATAGACAAAATGATGAAGTACAGACTACACAAGTGCACAGTAAGATGGGCTGAAATCTGGCTGAATGGCTGGGCTCAAAGGGTTGTGATAAGCATGAAGTCCGTCTGAAGGAAAATCACTGCTGTTGCACTCCTGGGATCAATACTGGAGTCAGTACCATTTAACCATTTTAATAATGACCTGGACAATGGGACAGAGTGGACTCTCAGCAAGTTTGCCGATGACACAAATTGAGAGGAGTGGCTGGTAACACCAACTGGTTGCTGGCATTCAGAGGTATGTTGAAAAGCTGAGTAATAAACCAAGAGGAATCTCATGAAGTTCAACAAAAGGAATTAAAAGGTCTTGCACCTAGGGAAGCATAACCCCAGGCATCAGTACCGGATGGGGGATGGATGACCAGCTGGAAAGCAGCTCTGCAGAAAAGTACCTGGAGGTCCTGCTGGGCTCCAAGCAGACCATGAGCCAGCAGTGTACCCTTGCAGCAAGGAAGGACAACAGCATCTTGGGCTGTATTAGAAAAAAATGTTACAGCAGGTCAAGGGAGATGATCCTTCCCCCCTACTCCACACTGGCGAGATGCATCTGGAGTGCTGGGTCCACTCATGGGCTCCCCATTACAAGCAAAACATCAGCATCCTGCAATGAGTCCAGTGAAGGACTGCAAAGATGATTAAGGGATTAGAGCATCTGATGTATGTGGTGAGACCAAAAGAGCTGGGACTCTAGCCTGGAGAAGAGAAGGTTCAGGGAGATCTTATCAATGTGTAGAAACACCTGAGGGGGCAGAGGTAAACAACACTTTTCGGTGGTGCCCAGCAACAGGACAAGAGGCAATGGGCACAAATTAAAACAGATGAAATTCCAACTGAACAAAAGAAAGCACTTTTCTACTGTAAGGGTGGTCAAGCATATGAACCAGTTGTCCAAACAGCAAGTTTCTCTAGTTGATCCTGCTTTCAGCAGGAGGGATATTGCACTAGACCATCTCCAGACACCCTTTCCAGCCCCAGGTATTCTATGGTTCTTTGTGGGAGGGACAAAAGAAGAGCAACTACATCTGAGTAATATGGACCATGGAATTAATGTCAGTTGCTCTCTCTGCACAGACCAAGCCTTCAACAAAACAGTTCCCTTGCACTTCAAGTGTCTACATCTGACTGCATTTTATAAAGGCAAGTTGTTTGTTAGACTTGGGAAAAGCTTCATTGTGCAGAAACAACAAAACAAGTTCTTTCTCTCTCCCATGCATTTCCTGATGTCCAAGCCTGTAAGTCTAACCTGTATGAGAACGACCTAACACAAAGAGTAAGATGACGTATTTATTTTCACTAGTCAAATAAACCACTTTTTCTTTTCTATTACAATGTCCATTAGTATCAGCAAACTTCCAGCACTTCAATCGATTTCTTTGCCTCCCCTCCAGTCAGTATTCAAGTGGTAAAGCTAGTTTAACCAAAACAGGCTAATGAGAAATCACCCTTCTCCTTTTGTAATGCCTACTCTCTCACATCAAAGTATTGACAGTTTTGTTTTACAACTGTAGGAAAAATGAGAGAAACCAAGAGAACATCACAGAGCAAAGCTAGAACGTCTCATTCATAAGGAGCAGGCACCTGTGTGCTGACCCAATTAGACATTCAAACACTTGTCACTTTGGAGCTGGCTGGTTGTCACTCATCCAAGTAGCCCCAGGGGACCTATTGTATGGTGGCATTCCCTGACAGGAGAACTGGAACCATGGAGGCAATGAGGGCATAGTGATAGGGTGCCAGGATCCTGGTGAGTGAGAGCAGCCAGTAGCAAAGCCAAAGAACCTCAGAGCTTCCTTAACTTGGTTACCATCCAAAAAGCCTTTCAGAGTCTTCAATGGTTATCTTTTTTTCAGAGCAGTCTAGTTTAAAAACCTTACAGTAACAGTCCTCTTTATCCAAAGCTACATTTAACTCTTGAGTGACTAACACAACAACCATTTCAGAAGGGACCCCTGAAAGATATATAAAAAAACAACAACAAAAACACCAACAAAAAATTCTTCATTGCAGGGAGAGGATGCATTAAACATTACTTAAAGTAACACCAGGGGCATATAACTCAGAACTCAAAGTGTTTCAGTGCCCTTCTCCCCCTTCTCTGTTTTAAACATATTATTGATGCTTTCAGAGGCTCTGTCTGCTCAAACACATAAATCAGGGATAAAACACTGTGCAGCCATCCACGCCTACGCATTATAGATAGAAATGGTCTGTTCTAGTAGACTCTATACAATACTGTGTTCAGGATCCTCAAATCAGATTTTTCATTCACAAAAATCAGATAATAAAACACAGATGACTATTCAGCAGCTACTACTGACTTCAAGTAAGGCTATCTCTGTTCTTACACTGAAAGGTTTATGCTATTCAAACACAAGAGCAAGGATAGGGGTTGGAAGGGAATTGAAAAAAGAAAAATCAAAGCTTACTTCAAAACTTCCAAAACAGGCGTTTTCACCTTAGGACCTAAATCATGAGAGCGAAGAATTCAGAATGTCCCCATCACCGTATCTGTGATCTATGCTAGAAGAAAAAACTTCTGGGGTTTGGTACAAAAATACCTCAAGTTTCTTCTAACTCCATTTTTCCAGACTCACTTTTTTACTAGTTGACTTGTCTCAACACCTGGTCTCTCCAGCAACGAACAGCAGAGATGATTAAGCCTGCCTTCAATTACATGAAGCTATGAAATACTTTTAGCTGCTTTTCTAGTTAATACTTGATATGAGCCCTTCAGTTAAAAGCTGAGCTGACAA
Source organism: Falco naumanni (assembly GCF_017639655.2). NCBI lineage: Eukaryota > Metazoa > Chordata > Aves > Falconiformes > Falconidae > Falco > Falco naumanni. The sequence continues at coordinate 49,581,825 of NC_054058.1, read as the reverse complement.
TTTAAAAAAATTGTATTAATCACAAACTGTTAATTCCAACAAACAGAAATGGAGGTAAATGCAGAACATGTTATATGACTCCCCTGATCGCACTTAACAGAAACTGAATGGAAAGATAGAAACTTAACAGATAGAAACTTGATACCTGTAGCTTTTTTTCTCCCCAGTTAGCAAGGGAATTTAAAATTTAAAAGGAAAAATTATCTTACCTTTGCACAAATAACTTCTGAGCAAGATGGTCTATCTCTTTACTTTTCCTTCTTTCTTATCCCCTGTATGACAGGTCTTTTATCTTACTGCCTCGCCTGAAAAAATAATATACAACCTGAAATATTTATAGAGGCCAATAATTACGTTCACTGTTAAACTACAACAAAAACATCAGATATGTCTTGATGCAGTTGCAATGATAAATTCAGTTAAGTGGAATGATACTTTAATAGAAGTTAATTTATCTATGTTTGGCTGAAGAAAAAATAAGAAGCATTAGGAACAAAAGAAGCCCCCCTAGGTTTCAAAATCATGTTTTACATTTAGCTCCAAAATAATATAGCCAGACACATCAGATCAAACCAGACCACCCATATAGTTATCCAGGTTTGCTGTACCATCAGTGAAAAACAGTCAGTGCTTCATAAAGCTTAAGCAAGCCAACAGGAAAACCTAACCACATTTTTCTAATGTGCAGCAACCTAACTTAGGGTATATTGGTCTGTCTCCTCAGGACTAAGCACTTCAGGGTTCTTTGGGATATGGATGCCCAAGCTTCTAAAAAGACATCTGCTGGAAGAGGTTGTAGCAGCTGACAGTAAGCCTCTACTGCAGGAAGAGCTTTTGGTCACAGCACTTGCTCAGAGAGAGATACATACTTACAGTCAACTTGCAATGTCTGATCTCCCACTTTCCAGTAGAATATCCTAAATTCTAGTTGAGGGACAGAACTCACTCCCTCCACCCCACCCCCTTAAAAGCACAAGTCAAAGAAACAAGCTGCAGCAGGAGAGGTTTTGAATTCAGCTTCTACCTTCTGCATTTATTCACAAGAATTCTGCACCCAGATTCTCTCCTCTTACTCTTTGTTACTTTATTTTAAACACATTTGAGGTTTTGTTGAGAAGAAGGTTGCTTGGTTTTCCATGGTAATGCATATGTGGAGTTGAACTTTCAAGTAAGCAAGGTTTGAGTAGGATGACAAATTTTGAAAGTGAGCTTCAAAAAACTTCTGAGGATTCCCCTCAGATTATTCCAACTTTACAGTACGTATGTTGCTCATCTGCAAACTCAACTATGCTTGTTACTATATGCAGTCCTTATTTCACTGACGTGGTGATCAAGTGAAGCTAATAGCAACAGATTAGCATCACTGCAGCACATGTTATTTTATATACTGTACATAAACATATTTTATATGTAGGAAAGTAATTAAAAGATTATTGTTTACTCTTAGCTGCAAATTGACACTATTTTGTAAAGTACAACAGGAGAGACTGCAAAAATCTCAGCTTACAACAGTGATACAGTAAGATCAGTTTAATTTCCCATCAAACTGGTAACACAATTGTACAATTTTTTTCAGAATATTTTAAAAGCTTTTTTTACATTGGCCTGCCAATTGGCCAGACGCTAACTGCTGACCAGAACTCCTGTGGCTGTTCCTTCCAGTAACAAACAGCACTTCTCATAAATTGTTCTTTACCATACTCTTTCAAATCAACTTGTTGATCTTACGTAATAAAGCACTGGAAATAACACATTATTGTTGTAACTCTGGGAGCTTAGCTTATATAATTTATTTCACTGGGGCATAATTCACTTAGGTAATTCGCTTCATTGCCTTCATCTTTATTCAGGCACTCAAATCCCTTCCAACCCCCTGCCTCTACATTCAGCTGGAACTGCTGCCTGCAAACCAGCAGGACCTTGATGAGCCAAAGTCAACACGTTAACTTGCATTCAGAGCTGCTACATGCATGCAACTCCTAACTGATCAAACCACTGGAGTATGACAACGATCACACGTATTCTATTATATAAAGGAAAGGTAATGGCTACATTCACCCTGCCATTCATGTTGCTTCCTGGCTGGTTCACTCCACCAACTCACTGTCTCCAAGACAAAACCAGAGCACGCTTTAGGGAACACTCCAGCCCACGGGACCCTTCCAAAGGGCAGTATGGGTAAGACTGTCAATTTTGACTCTCCACTCTAGACAGTCCCACAGTCCTCTCATGCAAGGCACTGCATCCTCAGTTGCACACTCTACCTGCCTCCATGTGACATGCCAGAGCACACGGACCTAGACTACTAGGCTGCAAAATTGTAACTCTGATGGGCTGCAATACAGCTCTATTTCAGATGCTCTGAACTAAACCCACTAGCTTCCTACTAAGGCTGCAGGAACACCACAGTACTCGGATGAACCTCAGATTATGGCCTGTCTGTTTTGTAAGAGACTTAATTTTCTAAAACATTAACATGTAGAAGCAGGCCAGCCCTTGCCAACTAGCCTACCTTGACGACAGGAATTTGTTCCTGTCTTGCTGTTATTAGTAGTAAAGAGCAGCTGTAGCCTCAAGGGCTACGTTTAAAAGTTAGGCATGATCTTAAACGCAGGGATGGCTCGTGTAAGACCTCACACGCAGCAGAAAACCACAGCTCTATTGACAATGCAGGTAATCTTTCCCAGACCTCTAACACTCAGTAAAAGAGGAAAAGCCTCATCACACTGTTCCACTTACTCTTTTGAAGTAAATATGGTCATGTAATAGTATATATGGTTTGGGACACACTATAACGAACTACAATTTTCAGTGTTTTATTGGGAGAAAAGAAACTGTACTACAGTCAAACAGTTTTTAATTGCTGGGTAAGAAACTGTCAGAATATCAGTCTCTTTGGATGCCTGGACTACACACATGCTGCTCCAAAAATAAATATTTGCTATAGTTCTTCTTGACATATGCAGCTTTAATCTATTTGCAGTCCATGATCAGATTCTTTTGCTGTGACATTATTTATTTTCTCAGACAGTCTCTTAGAAGGGAGCTTAACAAAAGTTTGAAACTCCAAGGGAATCATACCCATGAGGAGTTCTGTAAAATATGTACAGCAGAGCACCTGAACACTCAAAAATCAACTCAGAGGGAATGAAGAAGCAGAGAAGCAATCTTAGATACTTTTTTTGCTAACAGCTGACATAAAAGTTTGCACTGTTACAATGCTAACTGCACGCAGAGGATACTTTGAATGGCTTGGTGGCATGATCTTACAGAAGTCAACAGGTAAAATCTTATATATTTCATTTTAGCCAGGAAGACTTCATGTCCAAACATGTAAATTAATAATAAAAAAATAATAAAAACAGATGTCTGGTTTTTAAAGTCAGAGGAGCATTTGTACCCTTACAGGAAAGTCACAAGTGAGTGAGGCAGCTTGAACAAAAAAAATAATAATTAAAAAAAAATCAAGGAGAAGGGCAAAAAAGATTATTTTAAAAAGTCTACAGATTAGATGTAAGATTTTAAAATTTATTTGCTTGGCCACTAGCACTTGTGGAAATGTAAAACATACTTTTTACTACTTATCCGCACCTGACATTATGCTGTGTACTTACTAATTTAAAAATGTGTGAAAGAACTGAAATTTACATAGCATTGTTGCTTTACAAGCTTTTCTACAAATACCATTGCTAGACTTTGGCAAAGCAAAATTTAAAATGAAAAACACACAGTAATATATAACTATGCAAAAAGTTCAAATGTAAAAGTAAAAAATTTTGATTTTATTTTATAATCTGATTGTCCATTGTCCAAATCTAATCTGTATTTAAAACATTAATTAAAAGGTTAACACGCTTTAATGTTTTAATGTAACCTTAAAAAGCAATAGAATGACACAATATGCAGCTTTCAGCTTTCCTCTAAAATTAATAATATATCTATACACACACACATATATAAAATTCAGTTTCCTTTTACTTTACAATACTGCAGAAAGTTATTTATTAGAAAATATTTTCAGGGGACCTGGAAACATATTTGCTTTGTGGCATAAAATTTATTTAGCGTATTTAAGCACAGTTTTATGCAATCCTATAGTGCAGAGCTCCATTATTCACCCTCATGTCATCTTTTCTTTCAGAACTAAGGAGTAATGAGCAGCCCTCTGAAAAGCAGAAACATCCCTGTTGGTTGATGAGGGCTGTGATCCATCTTCCTGTCGTATCTGTGTTATTTCTGCAGTGCTAAAACCCAGATGATTCTGACAAAATAACAGTAAAAAATAGTAGAAGAAATATGCTGAAAATAGTAGGGGAAAAAAAACCCCACCAAAAAACCCTGTTCAGTTTTTCATTTGTCATACACGCATCCTCATGAAGACATTTCCTAAGGCAAGTACTCCAGCCTAGATTATATCAACGTCCATAAGAACAATGCCTTAATTTCACACATATTATAATAATCAAAACAGAACATAAATTTAATCTGATCGTCAACATGATGCTAAATCACGGCCTTCCCTCCATGGGTACAAATTATAACTGCATCAATTTCAATTCCTACACTGTTAACGAAAGTAAAGTATTTCAGTAAGTTACACTGAATAGGTTTATTCTCTTCCTTAGAGATACAAACTGCATTTCCTCATGTTACTTCATTCCAATAAATCAAATCAACTAATACTAAGGCACACAAATCTCAAATATGGAAGTGATTGAGAAGAATCAGAATAGAAAAGTGAAATCAACCATTACCTTATGCATAGAGCTATAGAGTCCTCTTAGTCGTCTTCCCTTTTTGGTGGTTTTCCCCTTTCTTTTTTAGTGAGAGGTAAGAGTTTGTACCATGGTCCCCTTCATGTTGTAATCTTGACAAAACTCTGCTGCTAAGCCCTGCTGTTGCAGGACTGTGTGCAGAAGCACACAGAAGAGGAACCGTTTCCAGCAGCCCGTTGCTTTGTCCTCGGCCCTCCCAAGCTTCTATGTGATCAGCACAGGCTTTGTGGCCATACAATAGGGGTTAAACATTTCCCTGTATTTATTTAAAAGCAGAGCTAAATCTGCTTAGCTGCCCGAACCTTTTAGTAAAACGATGCTCACTCTATTAGGGTGGTTTTTGATTTGTTTGTTTAAGAGTAATTGCCTTCTACCAACAAAAAGAAAAAAGTATATAGTTTCTTTTCATTATACACAGTGCATAAACAATGCAGTCACTCAAATCAACAAATATTTTTGTCCAGATCTTACCTTACCCACAATTTCCCCCTACACAACTACCTGTGACTTGCCTCTTAACTTAGGGCTCTAGTTTCGTTTTTCCTTTATGTTCACTGATGACTTGCCAGCAGCGCAATCCTCTGGTCTCCATTGACAGTGTCTGCGAGGCAGATTATTGCAAAATCTACTATTTATGCTGAGTGGTGAAACTCCCGTACAAGAAAAAAAAAATATTTAAGTGCACCTAGAAATAAATGAAAACATTTCCGAAGAGCTGAATGTGCTTGCCCGCTGTACTAAAGCCACCGATTTCACACACCACATAAACCTCTGGACCACCTCTGCTTTCCAGGGAACTACCTTGAAGCAACACAGGTACAGAACAGTGACTTTTTTTCAGCTCCTAAAGAAAGAATCACTATTTAAAACTTTTTATGTCTGTTCTGCCATAAATCCAGATTATTATATTTTTTTTAAGTCCAGTTAAAACATTTCTAATTTTAGGGGATTTGCATCTTTTTGTAGGTAGCAGTAAGAATTCTGTCAGCATTTATTAGCACCAGCATTAGTTCAGAACAATAAACTTCATCTGCTCCTTTGAAACCTATTCTGTTCTCAAGGCTTATTAGAACAATGCTGCTCTTCACAAAAGCACAATTTCTATTTAAGAATCTACTTTGAAGCAGACTGTCAGTGAGGCTGAATAGTGACAGCATCCACCTGACCTCTTAAAGTTTCTGAAGCAGAACCACAGGATCTTAACTGAGCTCCCACTTCATGTATGTGCCATGCTTCTAGAGCTGCAAAGGACTTAGCTGGGAAGGCTAAAAATCTTAGAAGATTACAAGTTACAATTAAAGGCGATTTATTTTTTATGTGAAGATTTATCAACAAATAATGCAGTGTTGATTAGGCAAAACCTCTGCCATTTAAAGTTATTGCTCTTTAATACACATTTACAACTGTATATTCTAATGACTACAGTTGAGATTAAAATGTAAATAATATGCTACTTATCATGCCACAAATGTGGCACAATATTAATCTATTATTTGTATTTAGTAACATTTAATTCTTGTAAAAACTTATTTCTCAAAACCACTATTTTTGTGGTTTTGATCATTCCTTCCAAAATGAAGTTGTAGATGAAAATGGCAACCTTGCAATACAGGAGCTTAACCATTCGCTCCCCTCCACATTTGACAGCATATTACATCAAGAAATCAGCTAAAATATAATCAATTGAACAGATTTTTTGTGTTCAACTGTGTTTAAACAGAAATTGTTCTCTGAATTTTAGAGCTGAATAATGGAGGGGCAAGGCTCATTTTGTCATCTGATTGACCAAGCCTAATCAGAATTATTTCTGCACACTGCTTCACTACAGCCATAGATCCATTAAACACTAAATGCTCCAGAAGCCCGTTTCCCTTCAGCTTCCCACTGTGACTCCCACTTTTCAGCCAGTAGCTACTCAGTGGGCTACTCAAAACATTAAAAAAATGGAGGTGCTATATTTAATGGACAGCTCAAAACCCATAGCAACATCTGTCAGTTGACTGTCAGACAACAGCTACCATAATAATACAGACTCTCTGTAATGGAGACTTAAAAAGAAGCCTTTGAACTAGTTCTCTTACCTCCCAATACTTTATTATTAGGAGATTTTTAGTCATAGCAGCTATTTTTTTCTTCAATAAGAATGATCATATCTGTCCCAAAAATGTTCACCGAGATATGCTTTTTTTTTTTTTTTTTTTTTTTTGTAATCATAATATTACCTGTGGCATTTTGTTTTACATCTTCTTACTGTTTTAGGCTCTGGATGCCTTTAAACTAATATAACAATTAGGAATGTCTTACTGCACAATTTACACATTACCAAAACTACTTTTTAAGCTATTGAACTGTTCAAGCTGAAAATAACTGTGATATGCACATACAGGGCACAAATCCTTACTTTGAGATCTGTTCAGTAGAAAAGATGAAAATCAGATTCTGAAAAATATATAGCAATTGCCTGATAATACTGACTATTCATCTATCTCTTTTTTTCCACACATTTTTGGCTTTTCAAAACGTCCTCAACTCTTTCCAGACATACGGTAATAGTCAGGAAAAGCCACAAATTATTTATGCTTTCTAAGGTCAAAAACTATACTTGCATAAAAATTTAGCTAGCGTTACATTCAGCTGAGATCTTCAGGCAGCTCAGCAGCTAACATTCTTATAGATCTTAACCCCAGATGCTGGCCTCAGACTACGGTAGGTCAGACTGTGCAAACAGGTATGGGATCTGTACCTCTAGAAAGACAGCATGGTTCACAATTAGCCAGAGCCCGGGCACAGAAGACCCAAGATAAAAAGATGCTTACGCAGTTAGGCCACCACAGTGAAGAAGACAGCAGGCTCACAGTCATAGTACTGTTTCACCTGTTGGCTCAGACACCAAACGTTTTTAAGGCTCCCATATGCCTAAAAATTATAACTGAAGACACGTAAACATTATTCTTTTTAGAGTAAAGACTTACGTATTGAAAAGTATGCTTGGGTATATCATTACCTTCACTAGGGCTTCTGCCATGTCTGCCTGGCTAGGCCCGTATTTGGTTTTGATGATCACACAAGGACCAAGACTAGGCAGGCTGGAAGATGTTTATTTATTATTACTACTATTACTGTTTGTTTATTTGAAAAGCAAGAAGGAAAATAATTCAATTTCCTACACAGGACTTCAGGGAATGCATAGCCTTGATTTAGCTTTATTCCTGGCACATGCTTTGGTAAAGCAATCTATCATTATTTTTCACATTTTTTGCATATGCAAACTGAATTTTTCCTTTTCCATTTTCCACATCCAATTTCCTTTACTTCACCAGCAAAGTCTTCTGTAATCATAATTTCGAGTGCAGAAGTAAAATCTATATAGTTTGCAGTTTCTTTACGAAAAATGCCTTCAGGATAAAGGAGTCTGAAAAGACTTTAAAGTGCGGGTGACATTCAAAAACACAGCTTTCACAGACGTATCAGGATATATAAGATGACTATTCACTGTCACCTGTGTATCCTCTTCCCAAAAAATCATTCCAAATAGTTGGGTTCAGAGGTGAATTTTAAAGAGTATCTAATATGTTAAGCACTATTATGAGGTGAAAAACGTGAAGATCATGATCCTCTGAGGATTTTGAAATCTATTTACTTTAAAACATCATCATAACCACTTCCACTGATTTTTAGCTATTACCACTGAAATTTCATGGACTTACTTGAATTAAACTCATTGCTGTCACCTCTTCAGTAATACATTGTTCTTTTTGTTTTTTTCCTAAAAACATGCATAAGGATGCTCTATACCAGAATATAGCCAGTTATTTCTTACTAGTCACCAACAGTTTACGGTAGGCAAAGTATATTTAAATAATTTTAAACTAGACCTGAATAACCTATTATCTTTATTTCAAAATCACTGTAGCATGTACATCCTGACTATGATTCTTAAGACTTCTCTGTCTCCTTTCTACATTTGCTTGATATTCACTGTACCAGCCAAAGCTGGCTGTCCACCAGCTACAGAAAATCTCTTCTTGAACACTTTGGGGATACAGACTCATACTGGTTCAGTTTTTCTGAACCTCTTACAGAGAGAGACTGTTCCCACACCTAAGGCATGTAAGCTGTTTAACACACAGAGGAGTTGTCAAGGAGAGTGAGGTTTCCCAGAAGTAACTCCAGCACAGCAGACTGAGAAGAGTCCTCTTCAAATAACTCAAGGTTCATTCACTTTATTCTTTTACTAGTTATAGCACATACAGCTTAGTATTGCCATAGATTCAAGTACATGTACTTTCTGCTTTCATGTTACTTTTTGACGAGGATGTTCCATAATAAGATTCACAGCATTAAGTATACTAAGATTTTCTCTAGTACTGTTCTCCATCCTTATTCATAAAGGAACAAATGCTTTGCCCTTTGTCTTTATGCACAATGAGTGTCCTTGACTGCTGGATGCCTAAAGCAGTTTAAATACATGGGTTAGAGAGACTCAATTTAAAGCGTAGACAGATGTACACTTCCTAACCTCAGGATGAGATTTATCAGCGGCTAGAAAACCAGCTTCAGGAAGAAAACAGATTTGCTGATGCTGCGCTGCCTGTTGATAAGTGAAGAAGTTACTGAAACGAAAAGTCTCCTAAACATGTAGTCCATAGCCTAAATGAATTTACATCAACTACATTAAAAAAAAAAAAAAAAAAAAAAAAAAAGATTGAATGGAATCAAGCCTCAGGGAAAATGGAAAACTAAATCTAGTCACCTGAAACTCCTAAAGGGTTGTTTTCAGTAAGTACACATAGAGCATGCCTAGCATGTAAAAGGACCAGGCTCCCCAAAGCACTGGTACAGCTGTGATTATCTTTAAGATGACAGCCAAAGTGCTGTATGACAGCACTTTCTCCTTTACACAGAGCAGGACTGCTGTGGTTCACCCACTTCAGCATTTTGTCCTCAGTGGCACAGCTTCAGTAGAGAGACAGAGAAGATACTCTCTTCCCCCTGCAGATCACATCTGAGGAACATACTCCAGTAAAAAAAAGGCTCTCGTTTCTGCCCCTTTGTCCTTGCTGTCCAGAGATCCTAAAACATGACAAATAAGGGGTTTCCTCAGAGGTAAAATATGTGGGCTTGAATCTACTTTGAAAAAGGATGTATTTTACCTCCAGTCTCTCCTCCAGGAAGTATTGCAACATCATGGCTGTCTGTCAAAAATGGCACAAACCTGTAATAATTCTCCCAATAAATTTCAAACTTAAGAGCTTCATTCAAAAAAGCAGCACCCAGCGGTAAATAAAGCACAGCTCTTCATAGCTACATGCTGCTGGCCTCACAGTAGGGCCCTCAAGGCACCCACTACGTTAGTAATTGGTACAGTACAAAGTGGGAAAGGGGGGCGTTATAAACTGAGCAGCTACACATGGTACCTGTGTGCATATGTGCACACCCAGACTCGGCAGAGTTAATGCAATGTAGAAAGCCCTCATTTTGCTGTTCTGATGTATTTGCCCATTTAAAAGGAAAAAGTTGCACACTGTAGAGAAATACATCTCTAGGCATCATCTTCCATGGCCTTTCACTTCAAACCTGGTTTCTATTTTTGAGGCTAAACCATTAACCTCTATGCTAATCACACACAAAACTGCCTTCAGGTTTAAGTTTTTAAAACATTGCAAGTATTTCACTGTGACAGAGCCCTTTAATACTGTATGATTAAGAATTTAAGGTCTAAATTCTAAAAATTTTTGTCAATCATCTGATAGGTAAATTAATTTTGATGACTACTGATCTGGAAGGAATTTCAATGTTGACCTGGAGATGTAAAAAAAAAACCCAAAAGCTTTAAACCATTTGTTCCTGCAGTCTAGTCAGAAATGCATTTGATTTTAAATACATTTGAATAATTTGGTATTACTTATGGGAAGAGGATATTTGATGTTTTTCTTTGTAATTATACTCCCAGTTTCTAAGTACTGTCTCTCAATGTACTATCCACATCTGCACAAAGACTATATGTCATTAATATTTTGTAAGTTCTCAAATGACTTAGTGTAGCAACTAACTTCTCTGAAATCGTGCTTCATGAATAAAGTAAATATTTAATTTTTGGGATAGCCACTGAAAGTGTTAAGCAGTAGCCACAAAAGCATAATGGCTTCTTCCCCTCTGCAACAACAGAAAATAAAACGATTTGTATTTTATTTAAAGACAGTAAAACTACATGGCAATAGCGGTGAACTGAACAATAGAATTGCACACTCAAAAGATAGTTTCAGCAAGAAAATGCAGTATGCAAATACTAGCAATGGAGGAAAAAAAAGTAGTAGGATGTATGAGGTACCCAAAAACCCCAAAAAGGAGGGTATGATTAATGTAGAGATAAAGTCATTATCAAAATATTTAAGTATGGAATTTTTATTAAAATAGTTAACATTAGATTCATTATAGCCAAATTCCCACACATCCAAACTCACAGCAGGCTCAGTTTTTTATTTGCATGCACTGCTTGATTTTGTGTTCTGTACAACAAGAGAAAAAATATTCACACATACATACAAAAATGGGGTTTTTAAGCAGTGATAAATCCCAGAAAACTTGTGCCCTGTACAGTTTTTTCTTTACTTTACACATTTGTCCAATGACTTACTAAATGCTTTAAAAAAAAAAAAAAAAAAAAAGACTAGATGTCTCCGTAAGTAACCTGACCATTGCAGAAGCCTGTTTTGCTGGTATCAAACAGCCTGCTGAACAGCTGATGCACCTCACCTCTCCTAGCAGCTTGAGAAGAAAGGTGTTGGGAACCATTTCTGCACCTAGGAGGCTGGAGTTGCCAACCGTCCAGTTCAGTTATTTACTGTCTGCCTTCTGTACAGCAAGTCTGGTTTTGATCAGCCTCAGCTACAGGTGCTGCAGACACAGAACTGGAGCAGCTGGAAAAATGACACAGCTGTAACTCTGACACGAACAGGAACCGATCATTGGATTAAGTCCTCAGGCCAGGTAGTCCCTCCGCAATAACATAGTCTCCTCCTTTCATCAGAATCATATGACACAACTCCAAAGGTGTTATTGTGGGGGACTGAAATTATTTTACTTTTCAACTCAAGAGGGAGGAAGAATATAATTTACATATAATTTCTATATTTAAATATAATCCATGTCAAGCATTTTTTGCTTACCAAATTGTACGCCTCATATAGAACTGTAAAATAGCCACCTGTTTTAAAAACTCGGTGGAGATCCCCATCCCTAGGATGGGTTTTCACTTGTGACAAGAGCCTGCAGTGCTGGATTCCAAATGGCTATGGCCAGGAAATCAATGTGTTTCCAGCAGGTGGCTGAGGTAACAGAAATGTGCTGTGTTCCCCTCCACAAGCGCAGATAACACATGCATGTAACAAATGCAGCCTCAAGACTCAAAGTTCAGTGAGTTTACAACATATATAGTAATCAAATGTGATCTTAGAAAGTGAGGAACTTCTAAGGACATGACTAAAATCGATGTTGTTTTATGCAGTATACTAGTAACGCTCGTTATTTTGAAATAACGAAAATCATGGTATAGGAGATATCGGTGAACACCCCATTAAAGCTGTAACATCCACTCATCACATAGTTTCCTAATTTACTTTTCTGTCTGTACTGAACACCTCTCCATACTAATAAAACCCCAGTTCCAATGAGTTACATTTGCCCTTCTTCCCAACAACCTTCATGTCTTTCTGTAACTTCCTTACATACTGGAAAAGTCAATCTTGGAAATTTAATCATAGATGTTTACTTTAGTTACACGTTATGGTCTGTGGATATCAATATATACCTTCCTGAAAGCATACCCTGACAGAAAGATGCTACCTCATTATCAGTGAAATGCCAAGTTATGACAATCCCAAGTCTTACCGGAGTTCTGCAAAACATATTTGGAAACTACCTTAGCAAACACAGCCTGTTACAGATAATGAATTAGCCTCAAAAAATTGAAAACATTTCTTTTTGATCTTAAATGAGACATTATTCAAGTAGGCCACCCCTGACTTTTAAAATATGCTTTTAGTAATTCTTTTCTACAAATACAGAAAGAAAGATCCGTTTCCATTTAGCGAAGTGTTAGGGGGGTTTGTTTGAAACTAGACTTAAACTTAAAACCAACCAATTTAAATATTAATTATTTTAACTACTATTTCATTTTTCTTTAAAGAACAGTAAAGTTTATTATGAAGAACAGAAAAGCAATAAATGACTAAAGGTTTACTATGTAAAAGCAAAGACTGGGGACTTAAAGACATACTATATTAATGCAGTAAATAAAATCCAAAGTGTATTTCATGCCAACGTTGCTGTGGAACTGTGTTCCATGTGCAAATCAGATTACTTTTTCTGCCACTGCTACAGTGTTGTAGTCTGTCTAGGCTAATCCATCAACACAGACAGTGCTGGTATGCATGCACGGTTCTCCCTTATCAGAAAAGTAATACTATTCAGGCAAGGACCACAAGTAGCAAACAGTTTTAAAAACATACTTTTACTCTCAAAATACTACAAACAGCAAGAGATTTAGATGCTATTGAAAAAGCCAAATCCAATATGGCAACTGGCATTCAAACAGGTTAAAGGAAGGGGGGAAAAAAAGGTGTACGAAAAAAATAGCCACTGCAGGTTCTGTAGAAGGATATATAGGCATATATCGATTGAGTTTAACACTAAGTGCTACCAAAACACTTTGAAGTACTGAGATAGCTTTTAAAACACACAGCAAGTTAAAGCTGTGCTATTATTATTTTTTAATGTTATTTTGACTTTAAACACTTAAAAGATGTCTATTTTATCAAAATAAAAAGAATCCATTAAAGAGCATCTGAACTTTTTTGAGGTACAGATTCAAGTTTAAAGCATGCAGTGCAAAACTTTTAGTTTCCAGTTCCTGGGGACACTTGAAGAATTGTGCCTTCACAAGTTACAACACTACCAACTCAATGAACATACCTACATTTAAAAAAAAAAGTGTCAATCAAAATCAACACATATTTTCTAGAAAAAAAAATCTTGAGAAAATAATGACAGCTTTTGATAATTAAGAACATCATTCTGTTCAAACTGAATGAGAACACTGAAACCTTATGCTAAGGGCAGTTCTGTTAAAAAAAGCTCCTACTATTTTTCCTGCCTTAAAAAGGTCTGACCTTTTCAATTTAACCAGATAAACAATGATGAACTTAAATTAATTTAGGTAACATCAAACAGCAGAGCAACAGTATCTGTCAGCTGAAGAAACTATATGTTCCCTCATCCCTCCTGTGTTAATATGGAAGTTAATATAATTCAAATGTGCACGTATACAGTGAAGTGTAAGAGCCTTCAATTATTTGGAAAATGTAAATTTAAAAAATCTTTTTAATATAGATTTAAATATAAGACTATTTTAGAGAGTATTGTACAAGCTTCAAATCACCATTTAACACGGCACAGTCAAATGGCAGCTCTTATTTTACACATCCTATTGAGAGCTGAAATGACTGAGGACTACAGAGCAGCATCAGATGGTATACTCCCGTATAACAATTATACAAGCTTCAAAAGACAAAAAGCTTAGGCAATGACAAGATCCCGGTAATAGATACTAGTCCTTCACTCTATTCTGCGTGGTCCTGCTAGGCTTATCTGGTTTTGCTTTTTGTCTCCCTCCCACTCGGCAACTATGAGGACTCTGCACGCTCTCCCCAGCCCAATTCTTCTGATCCCAGTCCCCAATACACTGTTCAAACCACGCAGTATCAGCAGTGGCCAGAACCTCCATGTATACATCATACCCCTGTTTTGGCAAACACTGTAATGTACCTGTGTTAGGAGTGCTTTCTGCTAAACATATCTGACTGTCCAAATCAGCCTCCCACTCAAACTCTGCTGCATTCACTGAAATCACTGCAGAATACATAAAAAGAAAAAGAATGTAGCAGAGGCAACAAATGCATCTGGATTTATGCAGCTACTTCAGGCACCTGGGTACGGCAATGCTGAAAAAAGAGCCCGACTGACTAATAACAACAGTCTGCAGTACTGTCTGTGTAAAATGACAGTAAGATATTTTAATTTTGCACCAAGTACATACATTGATAACACCTGTCAAAGCTACAGGGCATCAAATTAATTTTCACCACCTGTTGAGAAGGTGAGCAATCTACACAAACCACCTGGCTTCTCTAACAAGCAGCAAAACTTCACCAAGAAAATAACCACCATACTTCTTCCCTTACAACTCCTAGGGATTGCTTTTGCCCCAACAGGAGGGGCAAGGAACACTAACAAAACCAAACCTCCACTAGAGATTATTTTGATCTTGGCTACAAGGTTGGAAAACCCAACGTGTTTTTGTGAGCTGGCAGGTGATTAAAGCTGTCAAAGCTGTGCGCTTTCCCAAAGGGCAGCGGGAACTGGGGTTTTGTGTGCTGCAAATCCCCACTGACTGGCAGGGAAAGAGCTGACAGAGCATCCGCCAGCACTACAATGATGGTGCTGTCACTAAGCCTGGAAGCTGGGGGTTCAACAGTGCTGCAAAACATTAACTCTGGGAGACAACAGCGAGAAAAAGACCCTTAAGACTATCAGTAGGTATCTGAAAATAGATGAGTCAAGTCGTCCATGCTGGAAGCAATAGAGAATTCATTCCTAGGGAATGGCCAGAGGGTGTGGGTGAGGGGGTGGGCATGTTCTCCAGAAAATTTTGATATTTAACACTCAGGGAGTGTCTGTCAGTTCCTCCTATGTGCACATCCCTGACCATACAATTCCATATACATTTCATGAACAGCATATGGCAGGATAAACTGTTATCATTAATCTGATCTCTGTACCCATATCAATGATTAAAGCAAATTTTCCAGCAGCAATTTCATCCCTGCCCCTTACATAAGCAGATGATTTACTACATCAACTTCAGCATGCCTTATCACGTGACAATTATAATGCACATGTATTATGAGACTAAAGCTCTATCACACTTGCAGATTTATTCTAATGTTTCTGTTGCATTCTTTATTTTGGAGGTTTTCTGAATTCTTTCAATAAAACCTTCATACTAGATTCTCAGAGAAATTTCTGGAGACAGAAATTCTATCAGATGGCATCATTATAAATAATGACATAGCTTAAAAACAGAGTTGGGAACTTCAGGTCTGTTACAAGTGATCTAAATAATGACCTTACCTCTGCACAAGTGATCTAAAGAGAGCAAACATCAAAAAATGAACTTCTCTTTGCAAAACATCACCAGTGAAAGAGACAATTTACGCTTTTGCAGTGGATTACACAGCAGTAGAAAGATGACCCCAAAATTTTGGGGTCAGCCTTTGAAGCTCTGTAACGGATACTGTTGAGAAGCACATTTCAGCCTAGATGAACTTTTTGTACATCTGTGTCCCATCTCCTCTTAGCTTTGTCTCATGCCCTCTGCTGATCAAGCTTCAGCTTTTCCAGTTCTTTAGGTTTCTCCTGGTAGCTCCTCTGTTCCCAGCTCTTACTCTTACCTACACCACTCATCCTTCCCGTCCTCCAAATCCACGTGCTTGTTCAATGCTTGCACATGTCCAATCCATGTGCACAAGCTTCCAGTCCTTTAGGCCAATCCTCTTCCCCCCATCCCCCAACTCCACAGGCCTAGTATCTTTGCCAAATCTGTCACATCGAACACATGTGTACTGCTCACAAAAAGGTATTTGCAGGAGGATAAGCACTAAGCTTCTCCACCATCCATACTGTTTGGTCCCTTCAGCTAGTTTTCTAAAATACCATCTCTCACTTGGGGGCTGTTGGCAATGGACAGCATTCATAAGACAGCACTACTTCTATTTCATTCAACAATGCTCCAACACCATCCTAGGCAGCTCCTGTCACATATACGCTCTTATGTGCCCCAGGACACAGAACATAAATAACCAAGGCCATACTATAAAAAACAGAACATCCTGCTGAGCTGCATCAGAATCCTGGTATTATAACAGACACTTTGAACTGAAGCTTTCAAAACCATCAACTGATTTAAGGCACAGATCACCATGCAGGACTTGGAGAAGATGCAACACCAAATGCCACTTGGTGTGGAAGTGGCCAGGCCACAAAAGGCTGTATCCCTTACCAGTGCTGAGTCAGCCACTTCACGCCGCCTGCAGGATCCCCTTCTTGCCCAGCAATTCCCAGCCCGTTTCATCAGCTCCACAGCACCTCACAGACTCTGGGCCTATCCATTCTCCCTCTTGCTGACCCTCCTTGCTCCTCCACATTACCAGCCATTCATCCCTCTAAATTACCGACAATCAACATTATTAACCAAAGGGAAAACTTCCTTTTCCCCCTAAACCACTGGTTCTTACGCCAACCCCCAGACTTGGCCAGCCCCCAATGGCTTATTACTGTAATTACAAAGAAAGGTTTTTCAGACACCTGCAGGTATGATCTGGGATACATTCAGTGTAGGTACAATATTTGTTACAGCTTATGCATTGCTACTGAAAATGGACAAGCTGAAATTTATTGAAGGTTCTTTAACTCTAACAGTAATAAGTAAATGTTTACAGATATTGCAAAATAGAGATCTTTGAAAGAAAGAAAAGGTTTCTAAACAAAAGCTGACTGAAAAAAAAAAAAAGGTAGAACTTCTACCCTGTTATTATCTCCAAAAGTGACTGAATTACTTTGGCTGAATTTTTTCAAATAAATTTAGCTTGCAGCAAAAACTAGTGTCAAACATCTTTAAAAACAGATAGCACTAACAATCCCTCCCTTAAAGGGTGAGACATGATCAGTTGTTACAAGTTAAATGTATTTCATGCAATTTTATATCACTGTGCCCGTATGAATTAAAATAACTCAAAATAGGAACAAACACATAACAAAAAACTAATCTCCAGGTTTGAACAGAGCTCTAATTTTAGCTCAGTACTGTGCAAGTTTCTTCAGGTATAATCTTCTTCAAAGTGTCTAAGCATTAATGTATGTAAGTTGTTCTCAATTACCTTTAAAAACTACTGCAGGAAAGGCTGCATCCAGAACTGGTGCACCATAAAGCTTGCTCAGATGGCTCTGCAGTGTCTGCTGTGCTCAGAGCAATACTTGACTTTCGACTCTCTGTTCCCACATTCTTAGAAGCCGACTTTGGATTCAGGACTGCATCAAGCACCAGATTATACTTAACTATATACATACATGTCATCTACTTAAACAACTGGGGAAGCAGGTGGGAACCAACTAGAAGCCACTGAACCACACCCACAGGTCCAGGCAGCCTGCACTACAAGGTGCAGTAGTCCCTCGCAAGAAGCCCAGCCCAAGGAACAAACCTGAACAGCTAAAAGAGATCTCCTTCCCAGTCTGTAACATAACAGTGCCAGTAAGAAGAGCTTTGAATTCAAAAGCAGTACACTGGAAGTAAAATTAGTTCAAAGCGCTGGATCGTGACTTGGCATCTAATCACTGCACCATCCTACATGATTCACCAATTTGAGAACTCCCAAGTGGCTGACCTTAACAAAAGCAAACCTCCACCATATACCTACTGTATATTTTTAAGGATAAGGAACACTGCAATGCACGCTGTTCAGCACAATGATGCAAGTCAGGCTGTTGTGCAAATGCTGTGTGAGCTCATTTTACATTAAATGAAACAGATCAATAGTTAGAAACAAAAGTACGTAATTCTTTCAATTATGCAATAAGCCTTTTAAAAAGGAACTGCAGTATTTGATTGTTTAAGCACGGTGGGCAGAAATTTGTATTTTAAATAAATGTTGCTCTATCTCCCACCCCCACTCCCCTGGCTCAATAGGAAATTCCCAGTGTGGGAGCTAAGAACCCACTCTAGATAGAGAAACATCTCAATTCAAACAAGAACTATTTTCCCATTTTAGAACATTAACCCCACAAAAGAAAACACTAAGTGCCCCGGTGCTTTAAAACTGGTTTCAGCTTTCCTATAGAGCATACAGATGTTTGGTTTTTTTTCACATTACGAAGCCAAAGATATAAAACTAGAAGAGCTCCGAGTATGAGGACCAGACACACTGACTGCTGGTGCAAGTTCTTTCATTTAGATCCATAAGAGTTTTAAAAGTCACATGTCCAGTCCTGCACAGACCCTCCCTTTTTCTTGTTTTTTTCTTTTGTTGGTTTTTTATTTTTATTATTTTCTAATCCTTCTGCCAGCTTGCCTTCTCTGCAGAGATACCTTTCTGTACCCATTCATGGACCACACTGTCACCATCTCCTTGTGTAAAGGGTTGGATTCAAACCAAGTGACTGAGGGAAGAAGGTCTTCCAGGGATTTTGTGAGGACAGTTTCCTCCATCAGTCACCTGCAGATTACACACCAGGACTGAGACTATGTAACAGAGTTTTGAGTAATTCATACAAAGTGAACTGCCACATGTACAAATATATTACACATAATGCATTCTTATAATTAATCATTTAATCACTGTAATAAGCACATAGGATTAAAATACTCTTAATGTTAACCCTTTGTAAAGGCCTGTATACACACCATTTCCAAGTACAGAGTTGAGTTTTTAAAGTAATTCCTTCTAGCTCTCAAATATCAGACAAATGCTAAACTTGTAAATGCACAAACAATATATTCAAGTATTTGATCATATTTATTGCTGAAATAGCTGGCAATAGTTGTCCTTTTCAACTACATGAAGAGATATCATAAAAACTTCTAGTGCATTAATAATATTAAAAAAAAAATCAGTGAACTGTTTTTCATTAGTTTATGGTGATGAAAGTCACACTGCTGACAGCTCAAAAATAAGGAAGAGACCCCTCAGAATCAATGGAATTAACAGAATAAAGCCACACAGGTCTCAAATCCAATCATTAGACAGATACTCTGAGGAATACTTAAATACTCATTAAATACTGAAATCAGTCAAACTTTTGGAGATTGTCATGGCCTACTTAAAAACTAGTTAGATGAATACTTGCATTGAATTACCCATTATCCTATCCAGTTTTACAAATTATCTGCTGACATTAAGATATTTACTTTATGATGTTAAATAATTAGAAACTGCAAAACTATTTATTTACTGACATTTAAACAACCAAACCAAAAAGCAATACGGAATGGGGATAAGAGACAACAGTAATCTGCCTTTGTTTAGGATGTGCATTTTTAGAAGTGTACCTAAATACTGTATTTCACATAATGCTTATTTGAGAAAAAGCTTCTTAGTCAAGTATTAGTGGTTTGAACAGGAAGATGGCCTTTGAGTTAAAAAAATAAATAAATAATTCCCTACTACATCATTTCTTGTACCTTTCAGTTTTCTGTGTTGTCATTTTCTAGTGACATCTGAAGAATATTGTTACCACCTAATGTAAATTCATCCTAAGGAAAATGTGAAAAAGTTACATATTTTCTCCAGTAAAAACCCTACAAGTATTCTGTGTAAAAAAGAAACTGGGTATGTGTCTCCTTATACCTTGACTGAATAGTTCTTGTCGCTCTGCTCCAAAAATAATTGCTATTTAGGTCCAGTGCTAGAAGGTAACACAGCTTCAAAGACATCTGAGAGGCCATCTGGGGAAATTTACTTAAGTTTGTCAAACATCATCTGACAATTGAATAGATATCACTTATTGCTAGAAAGGATAATAAACTAAATTACAATCCTTTTGCTCACAAAGAGTACAAAGAATACAATAAGATACAGGCAGCTAATGAGGAAAAAGAGGCCTTCCAATGCAAGACATGCTAGCAGGGCATAGAGAGATGAAGTCAAATTTAACAGCTATCAAATCAATAGAAAACTATGTCAGGAAAGCATAGAATTTTTAATACAGGACGCTTTCACAAATAATGATTAACTGGGTATCATCATCTGAACTGGAGGTTATTGTCATCACTCTCCTTCACACGAAAAAATGCTGAAACCAGCACGCAGGTGCCATGAGTGCTTGCTTTTCTTCCCTGCCTTGCAGGGGGAGGGTGGGACGGGCCCAAACACAACAAAAAAATTACAGCATTTCACATTACATCGCTTGGCAGAGAACAGCCAGAAAAAAAATACTTATGTTCTAACAGTGATGCAAGTCTACTGAAATCCTGCCAGTTAAAAACATCAGCCTTTATGTTCAGGTTTCACTAGGAAGACACTAAAGATGTTCTCAAGGCTGTACTTATGCTTTGCATCATCTGTCTGTTGATACACAAAAGTCTTTCCAAGGTCTTTATTATTAGGGTCAGGAAGTTAAATGACTCAACACATATACGAAGAGAAGGGAAAGCAGAAACAAACTCAAGTAACTGTCTCCAGCTGGTTTAATACTTCAAATGAAAAGTACAATAACAAATATTTCATGTATTCTCACTACAGTGTTTGTACTTGCAGAAAATGTTTCTCTACATTCTGAAATTAAACTTGGAAAAGCCTCACTTGAAATCACCCCCTGTCAGTACACTATGAATCACCCCATATGCTCCCTTGCTCTTTACAGCCCACCCACTGGCCTAGCACACTGATGTGCCATCCTTACGATTACAAAAGAAGCTCCAACAAAGAGGGATCACCCACTGTTTTCTATAAATCATCTTGAACGTCATTGATTGTTTTAACAAAGGTTGTTCAGACACGTGCATCTTAGGCTGTCTTGCACAGACAAGAGGAAGAATCTGAAACAATGACAATATTGCACCCTAGAATTCAATACGGGACAATAATGAAAGCTTACTGTAATAGGCTGAAAGTGACAAAAGTTATTTAGCTTTCCCTGACAAGCAGCATATGAAATATAGCAGAGAAAAAAAAGGATATTTTTTAGTCACTCATGATTATTTAGTGAAGAACTTAGGATGCCTATCAAGCGCACTAATCATGGCCCAAAACACTGATGTTATGTGGAAGCATATCAAGGTATTTCTCTTGATTCAGGAGAGATTAAGCTGGAGGGAAACATGAAAGAAAAATCATAAGAAACCCTGCTGAGCCTGATACCCAAGTTCTGCTTTCCATGTCTTACCATACTTCAATAAACATGAACTGAAAGTTTTACATTTCTGTAAGGCAAAAGAACCCACCCTGAAACCCCACACCTTTTTCTCTAATGTAAAAGTATTCCACTGTTAATCTTCAACTACAAATGCGTATTTTGAAGTTTTCTACCAAATTCCAACTGTTTTTTTCCACCTAAAGCAAACCTTTCTTTCTTCCAGCTTTTAGTTTCTTAGACCTGGTAGCTTGAACAAAACAAACAAACGCACACCCCACCGCACCCCCCAAAAAAACCCAGCCCCCACATTACATTGCAACTGCTGTTCTTAAAGCTAAGTAGAATGGGTAAATCTAGACAAACTTATCCTTTGCTTTGAACAGCAAAAAGCTGGGTTTTCTCTCTCCCTGTTTCACCTAGGCAATGCTGACTTGACTGAAATTTAAAAGCCTAAATAGCAAAAAGCAGTCCAGAGTAAAAGCTTCTGTCCTAGATTTCAGGTAACTACTTTCCTAGGAGGGGAGGACTCTCCCTACTTCACATGCCTAGTGATGTTATCATTCTAGTTTGAGCTGGTCTTGGACAATGGGATGGCAGGTAGTCATTTGGGATCCAAAGATGGCGGAGACTGCAATTATATTATGCATATTACCACCACCACATTCCTAGTTTAACAGCCACTCCTCCCTGACAGAGCATAACCCATACTGTTCCCATACCCAGAGTGCTGGTCTAAGCCTATAGGAAGCCACTCTCTCTGGGAGTACTTTCAATTCCTCTTGCTGTATCTGAGTCACTGCATTTTGTAGCACACAAACATGCATTAGCGCAGAAGGTATCAGATACTCCTCCTTAGGGCATACAGCAGGTCCAGAAGGTGTCATTTATTCCTGCCTAGGACACTGAGCTGGGAGAAGACAGAGGACAGACCACACAGTAATTTCTATCAAACTACTATCAACAGGAATGACGTAGCAGCAGTGCAGGGTTCACAACTGGGAAACCTCACTACTCCCATCCTCCCCTCCCCTTCCTCACTAGAAAAACTTGTTTCACTCATAAGCAGACACATTTTTGACACACTTTCTTCTGTTTCTTTATCTCTTATTTCTTATCCCCAATCCCCATTTATTACAGGCTATCTGTACTGACTTTTGTTCTTAATACTGAAGCAGTGTTCAGCCTCAGGCAGCCTCACATAACTGCATTACATCTGTGTGCCTCCATAGACGGCATGGCACAGTACAGCTATGCCTGAAGAAGCTTGGATGCTAGACACCTCCATCTGCAGGGCAGCGTGGGACCAGGCGTTGACTCCCACAGCAACAACAGAGATAAACTGGCCTCTTCTGGGGTCTGTGCTGCTGCTTCCAATATTAGATGCAATGTGGTACATCATTACAGCCACATAAAGCAGCTCCGTATGAAGATTTGTGTACAGCCAGCCTTTCAGATGCCCTGTGAAGAACAGTACGCCTATTCAGTTTCTCTGTCCTGCCCTTGGGCTTGTAAGGCTTTCCAGGCCTGGGGAGGCTCTGAGCAGTCGCACTAGGTCTCTGAACCTCTTGCTGGGATCTCAGGCTGGAAAGAGTTTTGACGCACCCAGCACCCTGAGCTCCAAGAGAGCTTGTTAGCGTGCACATTTCATGCATGACTGCACAAGGCTGGCTTGGACCTAGTGCTGAACCTAAGCCAAACTCGTCCTGGCACCTGCTGAGGACTGCAGAGCGGAAACATCCCGTTTGGAGACAGCAGTAGGCAGCTCAAGTCCGGGCAGGGCCGGTGCCAGTCCCCGAGTGGGAACCCTTTGTGCCACAGCAACCACCCTGACCTCCCAGCTCAGGTGGGCATTTCAGCCTCTCCCCTGCCTAGGTTCAGGGACAGGGACTGCACCAGCACCAGTAGCAGTGAGAGCAGATCAGTATCAATGGCGGGGTGGCTGGCACCACCAGAAGCCCAAGCGTGCGGCTCTTCAGAACCTGGGCTCTTTGGGGGCACAGACCGGGGGGCAGGGTTGAAGAAATCACAGATCTTTCTCAAGCACCCCCCAAACCGAAGTATGGTTTTCAATACCTGGCAGTACTGCTTTATAATTTACACCAGGTGCAAGTGTAAAGTGAAGTCTTTCAGGGCTGGAGGACTTCACTACAACCAGGAGAGATTTCAAAGCACAGAAGTGCTTATGCGCATGCAGTCAGCTAGCCAGGCACATAGAGACAAGGAAAATACTTGTCCCCTCTAAGAGGAGTTTGCCATCATCTTACAAACAAAAAATGCAAAAGTGTGAAAGGTTTTCAGGCAGTAGCAAACTGGTCATTATGGGTCGCTAAGATTTTAGCATACAAGAACAGACAAATGATTTAATTTTACATTGCGAATGACAAAGAACAGTTTTCCCAATAAAATACTAGGAGCAATAAAATTATTTCCCAGTGATTAGCACCTTCCTAGATTAATGATTAAACAAAAAGCTTGAAAATAACCATTTAGTTTTATTCTTAAGTACAGTATTAGAAGAGGAAAACTGAGTCTCACTAAAATTAAACCTCATTTAACAAGCCACTAAAATTAAACCTCATTTAATAAGCCACTAAAATTAAACCTCATTTAATAAGCCACAAAAAGCTTATGGCAGCATGCTCATAAGTCACTGAACTACTTTCTTACTCCCAAATCATCACCACCATCGGAGGACAGTATATTTCTGTGGCAAATGTCAAGCCAGAAAGAAATTGATAGAGTATATACTGATAATCAAATGTTTTCAGTACCAAATGGAAACAAATTTTCTGGTGAACTAAATGGTGTATAAATTCCCACTCAGTGTGGATAACAATATGAAATGTAACACACACACATGCATAAATCTAAAAGCAAGTTCTCAGAATTTGAGAATCCAGTGGATCACAGGCAGATATGGATCTCAGACAGTATAATTGTCAGTTATCTTTATTCTAGCCAAACTGCTTTTTTGTAGATTAATATCTTTTCCTCAAAAACAAATAAAACTCAAATTACTAACTTAAATTCATCTTCATTTAGTTCTTACTACAATCAAAAGAACAAATACAAAAGTACAAATAAATAACATACTCTTCCAAAAAGAAATTACAAATAAACCTAGAAGGAATTAGCAAGTAGACAAGAGAAGAAACCAAGCCACTACTCAAACTTCAAAAGTTTTCAATCATATCATCAAAACCCTTTAAAAAAAAAACAAACCTCAAACCTGAATGATCAAGAAATAAAAGGAAAGGTAAATATCTCGATAAGAAATTGGAGGGAAAGCCCCAAAAAACACAGACTAAAACCAATCAGTTAATTTTCATACTGAGAAAGGTCAAAAAGTCCGTGCCAGACCTCCCGGAGATAAGGATATTTGAACATTGCCTGAAACAGGGAGGATGAGGTAGATGAAGGGTGAGACACAGGGCTGAGGATACTGCTCAGAACCACAGGAACAAAGGCCAACTGCAGAGAACTGCAGGCCAGCTGTGAGACTGACCACCAGGGTAACAGGACAGCAAATGAAAGACCACAGTAACGGACACTGGAACATATCCCATTAATTGATTCAGTAACAAATTCCAGGGGGATTGTTACCAAAAGGTGATTTTGGCATTGTAACAGTTAGCTCTTCAACAATGTGAGTTCAACCCCCAAGCAATCAAAAAAGGCAAGCCACAAGTTGGGTACTTGTAGGAATTAGAAGGGAAGGAGCAGGGTAAATACTTCATTACTCAACAGTATATTCCAGAATATCCCTGTATCCTGAGTGATGCGAATCATTACCACCTGCTCAGCTCAGAACAAGTCAACTGTTCAAACTGGTTTAGAAGTGATCAGCAGGGATGATTACGACCACTAAACAATTTCTGAAAATAAATATTTGCACTTAATCTTCAGGTCATGGAAAAGGTGGCTGAAGTAGTAGGGACTAGAAGAGGTAAGATAATCGATGGCATGAAATGGTTGAGTAAGAATTTACTTTGTAATTCTTATTTTTTGCTACAGGATACAGTGAACATTAAATGGAAGTTATGCACCAGACTTAAGATACAAAATCTTCAACAAAGCCTACAAACAATAAGTGACTCATCACAAAGTCTAAGTAAGCCAAGACACAGGATGCTGTGAACAACAGAAGTCTGCATGGGTTTTATTAAAAGAAAACCAAAAAAAAACCCCAAACAAAACCAACTCCAGAAAGCTACCAAGATGAAAACTGCTAGAGCGCATTACATATTCTTGCTGGCTCTTGCCATCAGTCCCCAGACACTGTGGTAGTGGGACCTTTGGTCTGATCCAGTATGCTGGCTCTTACCTTACCAATGGAAGTAGGACTAAATTCCGGGTTTAGGTATGTGCGCTAGTGAAGAAAACATTTGGCAGAAAAGTTTACCGCCACGTCCTTCACAGCTATACTGAAGTTCATTAGCACTAACCAGGCACTACCATAGAAGTGCTTGGTCTAAAAAGCTCACTTTAAAAACTAATAGTCCAGTCAACAGAAGTTAATGAACACAGGTAGGTATCTCACCAGAAAAGGGAGGAAGAAGGGCTTGTTTGGTTGCTAGCCTCATGGTGTTAACCGTTAGATCTACACAAGAATAGTGGTTAATGTTCTCCAACTGGAGTCTTGGTGGCTCATTGCCCATCTCAGACTCACATGAGTTTTGCTGCCCTACACCACAGGCCAAGTCACATCTGAACAGGTCAAGCAGAGGGGCTCTGTGTAGTCACAGAACAAGCGAGGACTACAGTTTTTATTCTAGCTTGCACCTTTCACAGTAGACCAAATGACAGCTCACAGATGGTGAATTAGGGCTCTGTCTGAGAAAATATACCTTGTCTGACCTAAATTTGTGGTGTAACACAGAATGTAGGTGAGAACCCATGAACCGTAGGAAAGTGGTAAAGCAGAAGGGTCCCAAGCCTGTTTTCTGGGGCAAAATCAAAAGAAAATGTCATTTCCTCATGCCTGATCTCATTCATCTCCAAGCAGGACAGCCTCAGTTCTTCTCTGTTCACAATGCTTCCTAGAGATAGTTCTGCACCCATCCTCATCTTACGCATTTATAATCTTTTAGGAGCTAACTGGTATGATAAATTAACCCCTTTTGATGAACACATAAGACCACTTCAATCAACACAAAAATTTACTATAAATGCAGGAGTGCAAGATTGACCTTAAAGATAAACTACAGATTCAACATTATTTCTAACTGCACCCAAGACATCTCAGTTCAGAAGATGAACATTACACACAGTCTGACTTTAAAATGTAAAAAATCATGTCTAAGACATATATCAACTACAGAAATTAAGATTTTTAAATCTTCCAAAACATAATATTTTTTTTTAAATATGTTTTTTTTAAGAAACCAAGATTTACTTAGAAGACATAATTCTCTCCAATACAAATAAAATGTTAATTATTATGATCAAGTAACACCTAGGGGTAATGTGAGTTTAATCCTTCATCTTTGAATCAATTCTGACTTAAAAGTTTTGTTGTATTTCATTGTAATAATATTTTAATGAGATTTACAATACAGCCCAGAAAGAGTGAAATAGGTTACTGTGCTGAGATGAACTGCCTCAGGGAAAGTAGGAAGAGACCCAGGACAGAACCCTCTTCAGTACTGCATCATGCTGCCTTCATCTGTCAGCTCTATTCTCTACCAGCACATCTGTGATCACAGAAACGGTGGTACAACAGCCTGTTACACTTCTAATTATTCCAGCTCAGAAGAATATGAGAGGACTTTCCATTGTGTTTTAATTGCATATTTCTTTGATAAGAAAAAGACTGAGGGAAAACCTCTCACACATGAGGCTATTGCCCTAGAGACGGTGTGGAATCTGTACATTTCTTTTCAAAGTATACAAACATGAGCTTGAGAGCAACAGTAAAACAGAGTGTAAGATGCCATAGAAGCAACACTAGACACTTTAGAAGCAAATTAATATACAAATGTGTATTAAACAGACCATTCTTCACCCACAGTAACTTTTCCTCCCAGCTTCACTGTACAACAGCTTTGTACAAACCTCCTGTTGACATTAACTAGAATAAAAATCAGAAAACACAGCAATAACAGGCATGTTTTCTACACTTGTAAGGGGATGATTGAGTAATTTAGAAGTTTTCCCACCACTAAATAATGCAATTAAAAGATGTTACTGGTGCTAGATTCATAAAACGGGAAAAGGAGCTGAACAAGTGGGTCTGATGCAGACAGAAGTGGCAAGCTAGCAAGCACCAACAGGTACACAAATAGCACTGTTAATTTGCAGGGGAAAAAAATTTGTAACATTTTCTGCTCTCCCTTCATTCACAAAGGCAATTTTAATTTCAATTAGCTTTATTAAAGCAAGGACTGATGCGTTCCTACAGACTACAATTGAACAGTGTGAACCCAATCTCTGTCAGGTAACAGGGTCTCAGGAGGGCCATGCCCACACCAGGAATTTTAAGCACAGGTTGAAGTCATTGCCTTAACATAAGCAATTAACATTTTAGGAGTAGCTGCAGGTGCCCAGCTTGGCCTTAGATTGGAACCACGTTCCCCAAGGTGGTTTTGCCCACTGGTTTATTTTCAAGCTCTTCTCCAACACCTGTCCCTGACATGGCTGGAGAACCAAACTCATGATCACCCAGCTCCACAAAGTAATTGCAGGTGGTGGTGGGGGGGGGTTAACAAGAAAGCTGACAAGATCCATGAGGCATCTTTTTCCTCTGCAATTGACCATGTGGCTCAGATCTCAAGCATGTCTAGAGCACTAAGTCTCAGTAAAAATATTGGCTGCCCTGCTTAATAAGGAAATTATGGTTACAGGGTTGAGAACAAACAGGGCATCTTTTGATAAGAGTAGATTGAGATACAGTATTATATAAAGCCTTAGAGCAACCAAATGAGGGGGGAAAGGGAAATATGTATCTACAGAAAGTCTTTTTAGGCAAAATAAGTTATCCAAAGCAGTATCTGGTATCTTAGCCTTATCCATTACCTCCAACACCATTTCTCAGCAATATGAATTCTCTCTGCAAACCTGCCTAACCCCAGTACTCACAGTTCCCCAAGCCTTTTTCCAGATGATGCTGACAAGGTCATTTTAATTCAAGCTTTGGCCAATATTTAAACATCTTTTCACATCATTCAGTTGGCTAAATGCACTAAATCAACTGCTTCATATTCTATTAGCCATCACTTCTTAAATAAAACCTACCCTTTGCCTTTTTAATCTTAACTCCAGATACAGCAAAACTGAAACTCCACCAACTACACTTTGATTAGGCTATAGCTTTGTTTCTCCTTATACATTCAGATATATGGTAGTCTATAATGACAAACAAAAGAACTGAAATTGCCATTTAATCCTGTCTTTCTATAGAGAACAAATTTGCACATTGAAGAGTCCACTCAAATGAGTAGGAATATAACACAGTTACATCAACTTTGGGAATAGAGCATGTTGAGCGTTCAATCCCACTTCCACTTATGTGAGAGTCTACACTGCCCTACAAACACATTGAAAAGTTACAATACAAAGGTATTTCCTTGTTCTCATTTAAAATTCTGTCCTTAAGACAACCCAGCTCTATTCACATAGCTTTCCTCACATTTTTTTTCATTAGTTTTCTGATCTACAGACTGTTTTTTCTCTCAATACAGCTGAAAACATTTTCAGTTCTCTGCTTCTTCCACACAAGTCTTTCAAAGAAATCTTTTGATATCTCGCCCTCACCAGTCACTTACCATCCCTTGAGAGCTCCGAGGTTTCATTTTCTGATATCCTCCGACTGTCTGTTCTTACTGTCTGAAACCCTTACACTTACACTGACTAACGAAAGGAGGGAAGAAATAAGGAACAAAGATGCCTATTTGAAATTTACTGGAAACTTGAATCATAAGAGAAAAAATACAAACCCAAAGGACTACATCATAGCAAAGAATGACTGCCAGTCCGACTCAGCACAACCAACACACTGCAAAACCAGAACAGCCTCCACACATGCAACTATTTAAAAAGAAGTCTGAATCAGTCAGCTTTCTCAACATTACTACACAGAAAGACAATGTTGTCACGCTGCCCTGCAGTTGCAGCTATTTTGATCCAAGAAAAGGTTGGATATGCATTTAAAAGTCAAGCATGCTCACTGAGAGCACTGAGTCAAACCATCCTCTCCCTGGTAGGAGGCTCTGCCCCACAGGCTGAGCTGCTGCCTTCCCCACCTCCACACCCCAGTTTTGGGACCTGGTGGCTGCTTACACACCCAAAATGATAGACCATCACTCCACAGACAGCTTGCCATTTTACAACTTTGACACATTTTAGTTTTTCTGATTTTATGATGCAAAGCTAAGTAACATTTAATAAAAGAATGAGCACAAAATGACTTCAACTATGGCATACATTAAATCAAACAAATGAAGTGGAACAAGTGTCTGTATGAAAAATTATACAAAATTGTGACTATCATTAAATGATTAAATCTCTGGGCGAGAGAAATCACATGCTTTTGAATCGTGCATTTATGCCATAAGTAATTAAAGCAATAATTGTAAGTCAGTCTGAGTATGCATCTCCATGTTATAACAAGGTTTGTTTTAAAACATGAATCAAGCATTAAAGATGCTTTGCTATCAAAGAAGATGGAAAAAATCAGCTATCAGGCTTTCAATTACTTTATTAAAAACTAATTTAACCCCCCTAACATATAATATAGTACTAGACCTTGAAAAAAAAAGACACTGATTTGTACCGCAGCTATGAATTTCCTCCTATCTATTTTGAACAAGCTACTACATCTTGTTATTTCTTCTATGTCATTTCTTACACACTCTTCCCCCTGTTCCCTGTTCCAAGTTTCAGTACCTGAGAGTTACTGGTGTCTAACTGCTTTAGTGTGTATTTTAGAACAACAAAGCAAGTTAAAACCACAGCAACCAGGAGACTGAGAAAATACCCAACAGCAGTTTTACTGCTACTGATCAGTGGTTGCTAAATGCAGACTAGGCATTAAGTAATGGAGAGGAAAAAGTACAAGGTTGGAGCCTTCATTACTGATTCAGCTGATTATGAAAGGTGCGGCTTTAAAATTTTAAGTAGGTAATCACATCATACAGGGAAGGGAGGCTATCCTGAGTCCTGCAGAGATCCATGCTCAGGCTTATGCTGTTCAGTGTGTTCAGAAATGAGCTGGAAAAGGGGCAAACTCCGAGCCTCCTAGTGTTCCCAGATCACTCTGACTGTAAAGACAAGGACTGACTGCAAGTAACTGAAGAAGGGCCTTGCAGTACAAGGTCAAGCAGACAGTAAAACAGCATAAAAAGACAAACAAAAAAAAAAAAATCAGCTATACGTGTTCTGAATTCATCATTTTAAAAAAACCATGAAGAACAAAATATTGGGTTTGTGATTAGTACTTCTAAGAATGATCAGTGCAACCCTCATCACTGGGTGAAAAAATAACATTTTTTAAAATGTATATTGTATATACATATCTGATATTTACAGTATAAATCCATGATACAGCTGCATCTGCATTTGGTGTGTAATTTTTGCCCTCCCTGAAAAACCTCTTTTCTCCCTCAAATCTCAGAAAAAAGCTAGTCACATTTGAAAACAATCTTCCAGTCTTGTTTTTTTTTTCTCTTGTGTATAGAAATTGTTATTTCTCTTATTAGAAATAACATGGTTATCTTAATAGATTATTTTTTCAATAGACAAACAGTCTGCAAAACTGGCTTTAGGATACAGATACTTTCTCACTAAGACTCACCAAAAAACATGATGAACTAATAAAGTCCAACTTCTGTTTTCTCAAAATGATTATGGAAGAGATCATGTTAAAGACACCGCTTGCTGCTGAGGAAAAAAAAAATCCACTAAATATTCCCTCTCTTGCGATACATTTAGCACTTTAATTATGCAGAGATACTAGTTTTTCCTCACATCTCTGACAAAGAGACCGGAGTAAGCAGTGATCTGCAAATTTATAGTAGCTTGTTACTGACCATTAACAAGCTTGGACATAAAGACAGCTAAACATGCTTGTGCAGAGACTTCCTAAATGCAAGAGAGACCAACATCAGCTAGACATACACTTACCATTTCAGACTGACCGTAGCAGTAGCTCTACTAATCATGGAGATGAAAGGATACGCAGTCTGTCAGAAAAGGGAACAAAACCCCATGGCTACAGAAGAAAAGCTCCCTGCTCACTGGGTTAGGATGCTTCATTTGCATTATTTGAAGCAAAACAGCTCTTGTCAGGAGGTTTTTGACCACCCATTCTCTTTCATTTCACAGCGGAATTAGGTGATATTATCTATCGCTAATTGTTTGAATTCCTAGAACAGGCTGAGTAAGCAGTAATGTTGGCTGGGCCACACTGGTTTAATACAGCTTTGGAAAACAGAAGGCTAGATCATCACCATACTCACATCTGCAGTGTAAAACAAACCCATGACCTTTTGGTCAGAGAGCCACGTCAGCCTCTTCAAGGAAAGACTGAGTCCAGAAAGATGAAACTCAGCGTTAAGACCTAACCTTTCTAGAGCTGCCAGACAAGTGGTTCTACCCTCCCCAGGTAGACTGGCATCCTTCTGCTCTCAGAGGAAAAAACAGCTTTAATTTATGCACTGATGTGAGATGGAGGTAGTAAAGAACTTGTCAGACATTCACTATACTTACTTCAGCTCTACTAACTCACTGCTAAACAGCTCTGCCAATTTCTGGCTTATTTGTACCAATGAGAAGAACTGTCACATGCCTCAGGCTTCACAGAAGCACCATCATTTCTCTCCCTCACTTAAATGAGCTTATGGGGTAAAGACATGGTGGAAACTAACAAGTTTCACTGCAGTTGTATCTATTACACCTCTATATGTTTACTCCCTCCCTGTATCAGTCCAAAAAAAGGCAGTATTTTCCAACTCCAGGAAGTCAAACCTCCCCCTTGCATTGCGCTTGACACGAGGCATGCCTGTGACACACGTGCCCTGCAGATCACTCAGCTGGACCGAGGCAGCGGTGCAAAAGAGCAAGACCAAAGCCAACACCTGTAGCTCAGTAAGTGTGAAGGCAAGAGGGAAAGCCGCCACTTTTCCCAGCAGCACTCTCACCCCAGTAAACAACCAGTGCTGTCCTACTGTTCCATCACAGTGCTGTTTCACACCCATTCACCCAATACACATTTCAGGGTACATACTGCAAAAGCCAAGAACCAGCAGTGTTAGTCAAGGGGTGTGTCATCTTAGATCCTTGTTTTCATCAAGGTGTTTTGCACTTGGAGGCAAGAAGCAGAGAGACATGCTTCGTTTCAAAGAAGAAAATACTAATGAAAAGTAGTTTGGGATTATGTTATACCAATAGACTGTTCATTCTGAGAACCAGACAGTCCCGTTCATTCATCAAGTTTACCCAAACACTACCACCAACAAGATTTCTTTAAAAAAAAAGTTATACTTCTATTAATGACACAAAGGAAAAAAAATTAAAAATCAATTCTAAAGATAGATTAATTTACTAATAAATGCCAAATTTGACAATGGATGAAAGCACTCAAAACTGAGGCATGTCAAAAAATATGTACAAATATTAAACACATCTTCATGTACCAACTATTGTAGTCTTTGCTACAAAAGCTAGAAAAAACTCTTCATCCAAAAGACTCTTTATTTGTATCTCATATGTCACAGGAAAAATGTACACATATACATGAGTGCCAGAAAAATTTTGAAGTTATAGTTAGTTCATTAAGAAAAAGGTTACAAACCCATGAGAATATCAGCTTCTTATATCAAACTACAGAATGGATTAATTTAGAATCAAGGTAAGTGGTAGTTTTAGCTACCCTTATAGCAAGGCCTAAAATATACTGGACATTACAAACTATATTTCCTAATTTAAAAGATGGATATTGAGCTTAAGTTTTACTTCGACTGTAGTGAAAATGTTAATTCTGAACAGATGCACCTACAAGGGCAAGATTCATAGACCTCACACTGAAAATCAAAATTCAAAGGAAGTATCACAGTTTAGCTTAGTGTTCTAAACATGAGTCACTGCTAGACATACCTTTTGTAGAAAATGAAAAATCAGCTTTCATAATATGAAAGTTCTACTACCTCTCACCCTATTATATTTTTTTCTATCTGCATTAAAAAAAAACACTTAGATTTTAATTAATGCCCTGCAACTCAAGGCCAGGGTGGATCCCTAAGTTTTGTGTGTGAAATGAAGTGATAAAAACATTTCAGCATCTACAAGCATTCAACAAATACTATTTCACCTTTTACGAATTGAGTAACTTCAGCACAGAAAACATTTGGTAATGGTCTACAAAACACATTTCAGAAAGATAATTTTTTCTTGACTCCTCCTGCCCATTCAGAGCCAACTGAGGATGCAATAGGGAGAGGCGAAGAACACAGAGAACAAATTGCATTGTATGCATGTCCTTCCACTTCACTTTCTTCCATGCATTATTTACAACAGAAGGCAAATTCAGGAAGTTTAATGAGTACACTGATATTACTCCAGAAAAGAGAAGTTAAGCATCCATATCACAGAGCTGTCTTTACTATTCTCTCCCAGTTTCAGTTTATTTTATAAAGCTTGCTTAAGCATCTTATACAGGCTTAAATCATGCACAGTAAGAAAAGTAAACAGCTTAGTCTTATCAGGAACTCACAGTCCCTATGTCTAGTACAGGAAACAAGAACAGACATGGAGCTTGGTTAGTCTATATTGCAAGTGTGATTGAGACAATTCAGAACTGTCACTTTGAAAAACAATTTTAAGTACTTATTTTAATAGCATTTGTCACATAAAAATTTCCTATTAGGTTATTTCCTAGAATCACAGAACAGTTTGGGTTCGAAGGGACCTTAAAGATCATCTAGTTCTAACTCCCCTGCCATGGGCAGGGACACCTTCACTAGACCAGGTTGCTCAAAGCCTCATCCAACATGGCATTGAACACTTCCAAGGATGAAGCACCCACTACTTCTCTGGGCAAACTGTTCCAGTGCCTCACCACCCTTACTGCAAAGAATTTCTTCACGCTATCTAACCTAAATCTACCCTCTTTCAGCTTAAAGCCATTCCCCCTTGTCCTAGCACTACATGCCCTTGTCAAAAGTCCCTCTCTAGCTTTCCTGTAGGCCCCTTTGGGTACCGGAAGGCTACTATAAAATCTCCCTGGAGCCTTCTCTTCTCCAGGTTGAACAACCCCAACTCTCAGCCCGTCTTCCTAAGAAAGGTGCTCCAGCCCTCTGACCATCTTCATGGCCCTCCTCGGGACTCACTCCAACACGTCCATGCCCTTCTTACACTGGGGCCCCAGACCTGAATGCCGTACTCCATGTGAGGTGTCATGAGAGCAGAGGGGGAGAATCATCTCCCTTGACCTGCTGGCCACATTTCTTTTGATGCAGCCCAGGACACAGTTGGTTTTCTGGGCTGCAAGCACAAACACCTTTATTTGCTCAAATACCTTTAGAAAAGTGCATGGAAAAGGTCTGGGGTTAGCATGGGAGCAATGGAGAGGTAAGGGAAAACTGTTTATTTTTGTTAGAGAGGACTTAAATTACTGAAATATGTTCAGCCACCACTGAATAATCGCGTTTCAATGGGAATGCCCACACTTCATCTTCACCTAAAGGAAATGACTTCATCACTACTGCCTGGAGCAGGCTGCCAAGTGACTTTATACAGATTTCATTCTCCCAAACTCTATCCCTCTTCTCTGTTGCAGCACTTTCAGCACTTTAGAAGGCAGAGCATGAGTACAAGAAAGTGTTACCTCCACTAGTCCCGTATATTCAAGAGCAGCAATGTGAAAGCCATGCAAATCACAGGTATGTCCTTGAGCAGACTGTCATTTAAGAGCCAAACACGTCTCCAGGACTAATTCCTGCCTACTTGAAACTGAGGTGTACAGGGAGAGCTGAGGTTAGCAGGAAGCCATGGGCTTTCTCAGCTGCTTCCTTGGCATTCAAAGAACATCAAACTTCACACCACATTGTATTTTTATCTCTTTGAATATAAATTGTGTGTAATCACTTAAAAGGGGCTTTTCTTAAGGTGCCTTCCAGCTAGTTTTTACCAGAAGCTATCACAATCAAAAAATCCTTAATGTCAGCATCCCACTTCTCAAGTCTCTCAGAAATAAATAATCATCCCCCTGCAGACCACATCAGTATCCATCCGAATACTACCTAGTAATGGCAGACTGAGAATACTACAAGAATTTATCATCTAAATAGGATAGGCTATGATTATCTCCATAACATTCAAACTCCTTATAGCCTCTAGCATTTGGGAGCTATATTTTGGTACTCATAGAACAGTGCTCTGCAGAAATGAAAACTAAGCTGATGGGAAAACTAGCTTGTTATAATAAGAGTTGTGAACA
The DNA here is from genome assembly GCF_017639655.2 of Falco naumanni. Taxonomy (NCBI): domain Eukaryota; kingdom Metazoa; phylum Chordata; class Aves; order Falconiformes; family Falconidae; genus Falco; species Falco naumanni. The sequence continues at coordinate 49,545,651 of NC_054058.1, read as the reverse complement.
TAAGTCACAGAACAAAAGAAAACCTTTATTCTTTAAAATAGAAGGAAGAAACTACCTCCATGCAAGCTATAGGTGGTGGTGGTGAGGGGGGTTTGCTTGCATTTCTATGTGCAATACTAACATTTCACAAGTGCTTAAATCTTTGGGGTTTTTTTAACTCTTAAGTTTCTACTTTTTCTTCCTCAGCCTGTATATATTAAATGCACGTTGTAATGCAGGTGCCAAATGTTTCCCTGAGAAAAACTCCAAGGTAATAAAGGTTTAGAAGAAATCTGGTGCTCAAACTAGAAGATGTCAACATATTTGAATGAAACTGGGCATAAACCACAGTGAAATACAAAAAATTGCAACTAGTTTGCAGGGACAAAAAAAGCATGCTTCCAGTTAAATCTGTTAATAGGGAACCTTGGCTGCTGAGTACATCAAACACTTCAGCTTTCCAAAAGGAAACATTACCTTTGTAAGAGACTTTCTTTCTCATGTCTGTCTAATAGGGAGTGGCACATTTCAGGCATTCGGAGCATAAAGCAATGACAACAATGCAGAGCCAAATGAAGCTGTTCTGTGCCAGCTGTGTAAGCTTCCTGAAATTTCATTCACTAAAAGGTCAAGAACTTGTGGTACTGTACATATGAGACCTTCCAGAAATCATCTGGAGTTCAACTGCCTGTAAGATTTTCCTTGCAGTTCAGTACAAAATTAACATTTCACTGATGTGCTTGGCAATGTGAAACGTCATCCATATACACGCTGCCTTGCAGGAAATTCATTTTGGCTTTTTGTGGCATTTTTGGAACCAAGTGGCTCTCTGCCTGAAGAAAAAGGTTATAGGGGTTATGATGGAAAACAGTATTTTCCAATTTTACCTACACAAATCAGATTGTTTGTAATAATCCTAAACAAAGAAGCTATCCATCTTGAAAGCTGTTTAAAAAAATAATCACAATTCACTTTTTAATTTCATAATTTGAAATTTAAAAAATGAAGTCATTTAACCTGAAAATATCAAGGATTTGGAAAATGGTATCCTACTGAGTATAATCCTAATGTGCTCGGTTATAAACAAACATACATAACCCTGCAAAATGTAGCCTCTGGCTTAAAAACAATCCTGCATTAAAGCCATAGGTAATCTGTCTTACATAATGCTATTTGCATTTTGTAATCCTGTTAAAAATACTTGTGACATCAAATCAATGTCTTCTGTTCACAAATGCAACATCCAAACCAGGAGTTTCACTCATGTAGTCAAACTGCTTTTGGAGTACTCATAAAGCAAAAGCCCTTTTGTAGCCTTTGTGGTATACATAAACAGCACATCAGTATGAACTGAAGTCTAGTCTTTTAGTACAAATATAAATTAAATTAGAGAACTATCACCACAAAGTAAAGCCTGATGTTCCAGTTTGGTGAATTACTCACAACCAGGGGTGCGCTGGTTACACAAAGATTTGCCATTAATAAAGCAGATTATAACTTTAGAGTGGGAAGTTAATATTAATCCTTATGCTAACTCACCTTATCCCACTTAAATTCTGAACAGCAATTCAGACTGTGGTATCAAAAAGTCCCTGCGTGTAGGCAGACACACAAATAGACTACACAAGTCCCAATTCAGCCTCAGCATTTCCTAGAGAGTTGGCTTCATTCATCCTCCCAAGCACAAAAGCACATATTCTGGGTAGATAAACACTTATCTTCTGTGTAACACTCTACACCTCTCTAAGTGATGTCACCAAGCACCTGAAGTCCTCAAGTTCTCTAGGACAACTGAGGAAGTCAGATGTGATGGGATCACAACTACTTTTGAGAAGCAGAAATGGTGTTACTCCTGCCAGCTTTCTCCTCAGCCAGGTGCCAGAGCACATACCTAAGGATGAGAGATCCAACTTCAAGCCCCATGTGAGAAGAGCTGGTTGAGCACAGCCGCTGATGATTTATTACAGAATGCAGGCTCATCAGAGAGCGTGGTCTGGCATACCAGCTCTCCCAGCCATTCCCTGTTGCACAGGGGCTCAGGGCAGATGGAAACTGTCAAGCAGTACACCCTGGGTCCTGGCAGTGAGGACACCGAGTGCAGAAGTGACTGAAACCCCTGAAGGCCAGCAAAAAAATAGAACCATGATCGCCTACTTCTGTGCCCTGATCTCTGGAAAAAAAAAGTGTGTTCTTCCTTCCTATACTTCTGAAATATTCACCCACAGAAGAACTACAGACAGACTCGTTCTGATCTGGAGAGGGGACTAGCAGAATCAGAGAGTGGTTAAGGTTGGAAGGGATTTCTAAAAGTCCCCTGGTTTAAACACTTGCCTCCTACCCTGTTCAGCACAGGAACAAATTCAAAGTTAGATATAACATGCTAATGATTCCTTAATGCTTTTAATGAAAGAAGGACCAGTACTTCATTGGACTGGTCTTCAGAGAGTTTTTCTTTCTCATCATTAGGCAAAATGCTAAAAACAAAGTTGTACTGGGCAGGCTGGCTTGCTGCCCTATACCAAATAGTTCAAATTCTGGTATAGCTGATTAAGTTAGGAGGATAGATTTCACTCTTAGTATGCATAAACACACACACAAAGCTACATTTACAGATATGTTCAATTATTACACTGACATTTCTCAGAAAGATATTCTAGATAGTCCAGTAGGCTTCCAAGCCCAGAGCTGGTTTAGTTTTAAGTCCGATGGTCTCTTTAAATTTGCAAATACAAGTGCTGCATGACCTACCAAATCTGACATTCGCTTAGCATAATAACAAAGATCCATCTAGCCCAAGGTCTCATCTCTGACAGCAACTGAAAGCAGATGCCCAAGAGAGAAGGATATGTTTGTGGCAATAATCTCCCAGCCTTTATCAACTGAAAGGTCAGAGACTTGCTGCAATTTCCCACTGCTCAACTCTACTGCTACGCTGTCCTGACTAAGTACTAACATTTTTACACCACTGTTGTCATTAGAATAAAAATCTCCAATTCCAGAAGCTATAGTACCCTATTTGAAACACTACATGCTGTATGTGGCAATGGCTGTAAAGTTAGCAGCAAACACTAGCACAGAAACTACACTTTAAGACATACTGTGCTTCCATAAAAAATGGCAAAATACTGTAAAAATTTCCCAGAAACTTTTTCAAGCATGTATCAGTTCCTTTATCTTGATTCTACTATCAAATTATGGTTTAAAACAATATACTTTATATTGTGCCAAGGTCTACAGAATTTGTGGAGAAAAAAAGAAAGAATGAAATTCAAGTGCATCCTGTAGTTAAGTCTTAGGTATCAAGACTACACCTGTGCGCATATCCAGCACACATATTCACCAGCTCCCAGCATGGTTCAGAAACTGTTCATCTGAAATCTCTCAAATCAGTCCCTTGTGTCCCTGCAAAGCACGGTGATTGACTGAACTTCCACCTGCATTTACAACAAAGCAGCTGGTAAACAGGACCTCTCCAATTAGGAATTGTGGGCAGTTCCTGAAGTTTTCCCAGGCAGCTCCTGCCGTGCATAGGCCAACTGGTAAGAGTTGCTTGTGCACTTAAGTGTCTGAATAGCATCCTAGGTAGAGAACCTGACATTCCCAGAGAATCCCCAAGGCAGCCAAAACTGTTGCCGGCTACGCAGCAGTCTTCTGTATACATGCAGGACAGCCAGGAAACGTTTCATGCAGAACTTAAAGTAACAAAGAGAAACACATTTTGCACAAACAGCAGAAAACATTTTGTGGAGTCTCATCTAATCCAGCTTAAAAGACTCCCATCACCATCCAATAAAGAACCATCAGACCCTATCTGAGAAATTAGATTCTCCAGATGAGCGTTACCCAACAAAACAGAAGCCAGTCAATTACTTTTCCTATCCATCCTTTAAACAAAGAGCTGTCTGACCGTGCAACACTATCAGGAAAGTTATTTGGAGACAAAGGATTACATCGTCTTTTTCAAGGAAAACACTACCCCATCACTTCCCAACATTTACCACCACATTAAGCCTACTTTGTCTGCATCTGTTGCTTCCTTAATGGTTTCCAGATTAAAGTTTTTGGCATAATACCTAGAAATATCTGTTTTATCAAAAGTGCGCTGAACTAAATGATGGAAAGTGATCAAAAGCCCAATTCAAGCTTCAGATTAATCCTAAGGCATTACTCCCATTTTACATAGAAGGCAGATCAGAAAAAGCCCTAAAGACTGAGACATTCTCCTGTAATCTTAATGACACCAGATGGAAAAATAAACCCCCAAATACTTCTCACACTTTTTTTCTCAAATACTCACAGTAAATTCACTGTGTCACCAATGCTCCTGCAAGTACTTTAAAATACTACCCAGATAGGATTAGAATAGTATTACCCAAGCGAAGGTATCTGCCACTTAGATTACAAGTTTTCAGATCAGTCCAAGTGTAATCAGCTTCATAACTCTGGCTTCTCAAAAAACCACAACACCCAAGCTTGCTTTTATTCTTATTTCTTTATATACACCGTTAAGTGATTCCAACAGTTTTCCTTAGCTAGGACCTTTATACAGTGACTGTCTTGACCTGATAGTGATGGGTGGCAGTATATCTTACACACAGCTTACACCTTAGGACCAGCTGGGAACTGGTGGCAATGTGCACTACAGTCATCTCCTCATATGGTATCATTCCCATCTTCATTTCCCCCACCCCCCCAACCTGAAACAGCACAGTTACATTTCAATTATCCAAGACAGTAAAGGGATCAGACAATCAAGAAAAAAACCCACAGGGATAACACATGTGTACATGTATTAAGTTACAGAAGAACACTCAAAGTTGCTGAAGAGGTCAGTTATACTGTTGACTATGAATGGACACCAACCCCTTGACTAATACTGACCTCAGATCAGACAGCACTGCATAAAAGTGACTTTCCTGCTCTCTGACCTAAACTTGCTCACAGGAAGCCAATTCGGGCACTTTTACATTTATAGTACATTAATACATAACCTGAAAAATAAATACAAATAAAATAACCTTAGCAGAAACCACAGCTTGGAGAATAAACAGAAATACATATAATGGAAAGCTTTTTATTTGTAGCTACTGTATGATGATACTTGTAATAATTAGAAATTGTCAGTTTAACATTAAAACCATTATCAATTCTCTGGACAGTTGGCTGGATGTGTAAGGGAAGCTCCACCCTCCTCACCCCCCACTTCAAAGTTTAATGAAATAAAGTCTCAAAACTCATTACCTTTCTGTCATCAAGTTTTGTTAATCTAATTAAAAATTTGATTATAACACCATATCATCCATTCATGCTGAAGATTAAGTCAGTGAGGATAATCTGGCCATGCTGATTCTCCAAACTCTATAATGGTGCCATCTCCCTCAGCCATCTGCAGGAGATTTTCTTTGCAATATAGCTGTTAGCCTTTCAGTATTAAAGCACTATTCAGAATTAAACTAGCTGTATATAAATCCAAGTTTTCTTTTCCATGTCCCCAATAAGATTAATGGCCTCAAATCCAGCTTCATTAATAGCAAAGAAAACCTTTGATGAGTGAGGTACATGGAATACTTCTGAAAGTAGACTACTTATACCAAACATGTCCTTTCACACACCGTTTTTAAACTGTAGTACTGGACAGTAAAATAATAATATTTTTCTGACCAGTGTCAATGTATTTAGTGGAGCAAGCTTTAATATTCTTTAAAAATGTAAAGTTAAAAACCCGAACTGCATTGTACCCATTAATTGTGTCTAAAAGCTGTAATCAAAAATTACAATCTCATTAGGACTGGTAGTGTTTGAACAGATAACCACTGCCTCAAAGAACACACAAAATTTAGAAAATAATTTTGTATGAAAACTCACAAGGTCATTATACAACAAACAAAGGTTTTAAGATACTTACTTCAAAGTCTGACTGTCTAATTACATTTATGTAAGCCTTCTTAAAAGGAACATTTAAGTTTTGTTTTACAGTATTGTGCCTACTATTTATTACACAATGCATTCAAAATAAGATTTACATACTAATTACTTGCCTGTGCCTTAATAGCAGGTATTTGAAAGTCTACCACAGTATGGTAGAAACAGCAATGGAGGGATAAAGAAGACAAGGGACCTAAAAAATGTTCTTCTGGGTCCTTATTCACAGACTGTGCAAGTCTTTGTTTGAGAACTAGTGTTCAGAAATTGAATTACATTACAAAGGTTGAGTTACATTTTGTATTCTATCAGAAAAGTGATGGGTGGTTTTTTCCAGCGATATTTAGTGTTAAAAATTACCAATAGCTCTAATTTTGATAGATAATATTTAATGACGAACAGCAATATATTTAACAGTACATAAAGTGGTTTGAATTCCAAGTCTTATTTCAAGGCAAGGCTAACACAACATCAATTTAGTTCCTTCTTTTGTTAATTATAAAACTAATTTAATATTGAAACTGGGGGAAATTAATCTAATTATAATCAAATAATTCATTATGAAATGCAAATTCATAATTCCACTAATCCCGAGTTCTATTTTTGAAAACCATCAAATATTAGTCAAAGTAGTGCATTAGCTCACCATAGTGAATAATAATTTCCCACAACCATAGATAAAACCTCCCATTAATAAAAGCAAATATTCAACTATTTTTATAGACATGCTTTCAGAAGCAGATGTCTCACGCTATCCTTTACTATCCAGGATAAGTCAGGCACCCAACTTTAGGGATCAGCATTATTTTGCATCTTCAGAGAAATATGTGCTTGTACTAATTTGCTATTTCATTTCGGCATTCTATCACAATTCAGAACGTGTGTGTGTGCGTGTCTGTGTGTGTGTTCTAGTCTGGGGAGTAATCACTGGAGCCTAGATCAACATGCCACCAGTGAGAGGTCATTTTCCCACTTGTGAGCAGCAAGACAAGGAACAGACGTGCAGTATTTATAAGGAGAATCTTACAACCAATTTTTTTTCACTATGTTTTTTTTTATTTACTTAATTCTTTGCCAATTCAGACAATACTTCACAGTCATTACTATTCACTAAAATAGCTTGAGGTTTTCTTTTAGTAAACAAGAAATCATCATTCTATTCTGATAGTAGCTGTTTGCATATAATTACATAGACCTCTAATGTTTGCTCTGTCTCCCTCATTTTGTTACCTTCACACTTAATTCTGGTTTCAGCACTTTCTTACTCTTATCTCTTCCATTCTAATTAATATGTCTTTTTATTAGCAGTCAAAACAGAAAGCTAGATATTAATGTCTAATTTGAACTTTCCTATCTACAATAATAAAACCAATGGTATTTATTTACTTTAGCTTGCTGTGTGAAACTTCTTTGTCATGAGTATGGTTTGTAACTGTTGGTGTGTTTTTCAATATCATGTCACCTAAACTAAGCCGGGCATGGGACTCGCAGAGATCTCTGACTCTTCTATGACAGCTTTTACCTCGGGAGAGAAAAGAAAACACTTGTAAGCATCTATACAATATAATGAACATAAAGGCCAATCTTCCTACTAATGCCGACTTTTGCATTAGCTTCCAACAGAATACAGCTATTGCATGTGTTCTCTACAGTAGTGTTTATGTCACTGTATTAAAGGGACAGAATTCAGCCCTTGTAGAGTTATCAAGTCTTATGACTAACTGAAATTTTCAAAAACCCAGATGCAAAAATCAACCAACAATTAAGAGCAACTGAGGTTTATTTTTAGATGTTTCTATGCTTCTAGACATCGGGGGGGGGGGGGGGGGCAGGGAGCTCGTACACATTTGCCAAGTGAACTATGAAGATACAAATCCTAATAAATCACTAATTCCTGTGATACTGCTCTCAATTCTGCTGGTGTATTTCCCAGGATGCAACGAGAAAGCTACGCCCATATTTCAATGCCAAGGGAGCACGAAGGTTGTGAAAAGGAATATACAACTTCAGAACCTGGAGAAATTCCCACAGATACAAGTTTTGGGGATGATACCTGCAAACCATTTTACAAAGGACTTCTCCAGAAATCCTGCTGTTAAGGTAACGTTGCCTGCTGAAAACAACAGTGGGGAAATGGGAAATCTGGGCCAGCATTTAAGGCTATTTTGATGATGCTTCACTGCAGCACAACTGGTAGAATTGAGACCCCCAGGGGGCAAGCAAAGCTCTTAAGACTTGCCTCTAAAGAATACTGTGACTTTGAAACAATGGGATAAAGACTTTGCTTTCCTTTCTAAGAGAGTTTTTGAGGAAAATAAAGACACTACCACTGTATCTTGAGATGATGCATGAACAGTAAAAGCCAACACAGGATATGCTTTAATTAAGCACCTACATTCCTAGCAAGAAAGCTAAATAAAAATTACTCAACAACATCTTTCACTAAAAACAGTACAGAATTCCTGAAAAAGGCTACTTTATTGAACTATTTAATTTTAGGCCCATAATGTTTATTTTCCATTACACACCGAAGAGCAAAATTACATGCTTTAAAGCACACAAATATTATTAATAATAAAAAGGAAAAGAAGAATATGTAAATGCTGGGGGGTCTTTATGAAAACATGAGCTTTAATTCAGACAGAATTAAGTTATTCTTTAACTACAAGAAAGAAACTATTAAAGGAGTGCATTTTTCATTTTCAAATGAAGATGGACATGGTCCTGGAAAACATGTTTGAATTAAAATTACTGGACTCAATATAAAGGTAAATGGGTTAACATGATCTGATGAACTGTTGTGACTTCCACTGTAGAAATACAAAACCACAGAGGAGTTCTAAGCAGACATATTTACTTTCATCTTAAACACTAAATAGTATTATATTTTTCAGTGTATGAAATTCTGTATATCGATACTGTGTTACTTATTAAGTCGGTACCTCCCGTATTTTTACAGCCACAGGCAGTCTTTTTTCTAAGGATTTTGGTTTGGAGTCATTGAACAATGTGTCTGCCCTCTGGTGGTCACACTCACCTTTGTATGTTCCCACATGTTTTATCTTTTTTAAGTTAAAAATGTACTTCATACAACTACCACCTACGAGGTCTAACAGATAATTTAGCTTTTAGTCACCTGGGCTGGCTTGCTTTCCAGTTATGTAATTGCTTATACTTCATCTTGTCAACGTGTAAAAATATGTTAAGGGCGAGTGTCAAGAGGATGGGGCCAGGCTCTTTTCAGCGGGTCCCAGCGACAAGACAAGTGGCAATGGGCAAAACCAGGCAATTTCAACTGAGCATGGGCAAGAACTTCTTTACCTTGAGGGTAGCAGAGCTATGAACAAGCTGTCCACAGAGGCTGCAGAGTATTCTTCTCTGGAGATATTTAAAACCCACCTGGATGTGACTCTCTGCAACCTGCTCTAGGTGAACCTGCTTTAGCCGGGCCTTGGACTGGATCTTCAGAGAACCCTTCCAACCCCGACTGTTCTGTGATTCAACTTTATCATGCAGAAATAGCTAGCAGATAATTTAAGATGCTCCTCATTTTGCCCAAACTACAAGAAAGCAGAAAACTTTCCAAAATTCCCTATAATAACACCTGAAGTTTCAATTTATATTGAGATTAGATGTTTGATATTGTCTGGGAAAAGATGTTACACCCTGTAATACACTGAAATGCTGGCTACTAGACTCCAAGTTCCATAAATACATGAAATGCTTTTGAGGGAAAAAACGAGATATTTAAAAGACTATTTGCACATGAAAGGTGTCAGAGCTGTAAAATATAGAAACTTCTACGATTTTGTATATCATGCAAGATAGATATAGATAAAAACATCCAATAAGGATGGACCAGGGTCTGTAGTCCAGTTATTAGTGCTGCTCCTGTGACAGCCACATGTTAGCCCATGTAACAGGGGAGCAGTCATGCAGCTTCCATATGTGCTTTGTATTATATATCCAGCAAAAAGTTACAGAAAACTGTTTTCCCAGCTCTATGCCTTCAATCTCAGAGAAGCAGTAGGTGGAATCCTCTTTCCTTCATTATGTGATGCTTTTAAAGACATTAGATGACGTAAAAACCACACAGATAAACTTCAGAAGTATTCAAAATACACTTGGTATGCAGAACACTGACATCAGATTTGTTGGTTGGTTTAGATGTCTAACCAAAAACCTGCTCATGAGTAGACAAAAGCAAGCTGAATTATACCCAAGGTACACACAGCTCCAACATGAAGGGTGGCTCCTTCACACACCCACAGATGTTACAAACACCCTTACAGTATTAATTGGACTGGATTGCAGTAAGAGTGATAATAGTTCTTATCTGTTCCATGTCCTAATCAAACCTATGCCTAGGGAAGAATAATGGCACCTGCCACTGAAAGAGAAGCTCAGAAGACTGGATTCTCTGCAACGGCCTCAAGAACATACGCTCCTCCTTCCAGCTTCATTGCCAAGATATTCCCTATCTTTTGGTGTCTGTGAAATTCACTATAAATAAGAAATGGTGTTACATGGAAGTAGGTCTTCTTTACATCTGGTGAAAAGACCAGACCCCGTCCAATACCTCCAGTCACAAAGGCTCTTGTTTTCCTGACTTCCAGATTTGATCACTGCAATACTGATGCATCACAATCCCAACTCCAGCTGTTAATGTTACTCAGAACTCAATCCACAATGTGGAAAACAGGTTGCCATTATGTCCTGAACAGATTTAACAACAACAAAACCTCGTCACAGTGGAACCATTACATTGCTCATAACTGAAAATGCTCACCATCCATGGAGAACACCATTCTTCACAGCAGCTGGGCCCAGAACACAAAACTTACTGCTTCAGGACTCAAGAATGACTAGAGGCCTCAGTTTGTCCAACCAAAACTGCATGCAAAAACTCCATTTCTGTTCTTTTCTCTTTTTATGCACAGCTCCCCTTTTGTAAACTTGAACTCAAATCCTGGACAGTTTTGCAAGGATGGGAAAGGAAAAGAAATACAGCTCCCTTTTATGAGCTTCAGTAAGAATATCTAGACAGAACAGATTAAAAAACAGTAAAATGGCTAGCACAAACTATTAACATCTCATCTCACCCAAGGTGAGAACCAGGCTTTGTTTGTGGCCATGGAAGAGTTGCAACAAAACTACCAAATTCAGCTGAGCTGAAAACCAAAAAAACACCTTTCATCTTCAAGAAAAGAGCAGCAACTCAAGGGAATTAAGCTTCCTACTGTATATTTAGTTTGTCCGGATACTACAACATCCGTCTACAGGTTGGGAGGGTTTGCTGGAGGGACCTACAGATTCCAGCCTACTCTTGAGCGGCAGTAACCACATCATTAAACCAAGTCACTGTTTATCCAACCAAACGAATAACCACTGCCAAGCTTACCACTTCCTGGTATCACTTGAAAATTGTAACGAAGGCGGCATGTCAAGCACCTCCAGCATTTTGATTCCCATAGAGAGGTGAACAGTGGCAGGAAACCCCACTTTTTAGTCCTTCTTTAACACTGGAGTAGTAGTGAAGAGGACAGTCTATCCTGTTACCAAAGGTAACTTGTAGTGTAAAAGCCTACTGATGAACAACACTGAATTTTTAAATACTCTTGAAATGCCCTTTAAATGTCAGGGAATATGCCTTGAAGATAACAGGGGTATGTAACATTTTCCTTCAAATTGCCTGATTTGATAATTCCTAGCAAAAAATCCCTCAACCCTTCACCAACAGTAAGACAAATTCTTGTTTTTCTTTTTCTGCTCCCCTTCAAGTAACGCATTTCCCTGCTTTTGACATGCTCTGCAAAATTCTTCCCTCCCTCAAGACTGGTTGCACTTCCCACCTCACACCAAGGAGCTATCCCCTGCTTCATCCCACACTTTTATGCATGAGTTGTATATACATTCCCTCTCAATCTATTCTACTCAGAACCCCCAAGACTGTTGCCTTTTCTCTTTTAAGATTTCCAGTGAATTTTGTTCCCAACTCCCTCACTTCTACCACTTCTTTCTCATGCAAAAGTCAGTAATACATTTTGTTCTTCATCCTTCTCCTTGTACAGTGGTTCTCCTCATGGATTTTTTTTTTTTTTTTTTTTGCATAATTCATTATCTCCTTTCTTTGAATTTTGTTCATTTCTACTACCCTGCCCACATTGCAATATTCAGCAGGAAAACTTCCCTTAGCCAGTGCCTATGCATTGGTCAGTTAACTCCATAGTATCATTCTCCACCAGCAGAACTGTTCCCTGACTCCAAATCTTGTACAAAAGCTGTCTTTTGCACTAATTGATTATATACAATGCCTTTGCGTACACGCAGACACACACAGAGCCCTACAGCATTGTGACACTGTAAAGGCAACTCCTTTATATGAACCCTCAGAATCAAGTTGGACAAATGCGACAACACTGAAAACACAGAAAAGAGGAAGTTAGAAGTGACAGTCACACATCAGAAAGACAAAGAAAATATGTATAAACACTCTAAGCTCCTCACTGAGATAACAGTGTAAAGGAAAATGGTATGTTAATATTTTGGGTAGCTGTCTGGAAAAGCCCAATTAGTGGCCAAAGACTAACTTGTACAACCAGGAAGTTATGGATTGACTTCTGTTTTCCTCAGACAAGCTGTTAAACAGTAACAATTACATACTTTAAACCAGAGGAAATTAAAAGGTCATATATACCTAACGGTGCAGACGAAGTATTAGGACAACTGTATTCCCACTGAGATACATCCAAATTCAGCAGTCTTACATGAGTATTTACAGAATTCAGAGAGACTACATTTGTACTGATTCTGTCTGATTTAGTTGATGATTTAGACAGCTAGTTCCTTTCTAATGTGGCTGTTTTCTAAAGTTATCACGTCCACATAAGCTGAACTGGCTCTTTTTTTCCTTGCTTGGCTATTTTTGTGCATCTGAGATGCTCTGCGTGAAATGCTGCTTTTTATATAAAGTTTAGTTGCTTAAAGTAGAATGGGGGTACTGTGAGCTCTTACAGAAACATTTTATAATTCAAGCTGTTACGCTTCCATGCTAAAAAGTTAACAAGGGGAAAGCTGTAATGACATTATGAATTGAGCCATTTCAAAACTGAAACAGTGTAGGAAAACAGTGTATTCACAAAATGAATACTAAGATACATTTATCCTGATTCATAGAGCAAAAGAAAAAAAAAATTGAAAGCTTCTTAACAACAGCTAATAGAGGATCCAGATGAACATTTCTGTACTTATTCAACATTTACTAGAAGGGAGAAGCTAAAGAGCAATCCAGAGGAGTATTTGCAATGCAATTAGGCCAGACAAGTAAGTCTGAATGTATGCCAGCTGCAAAGGTCTGCCCTTAATTCACACAATCAAATGTCTAGTGTGTCGCACAGTGTCTAGCATCGGTATCTCCAGTACTGAAAGTCTCATCAGATATGTACTTGTTTACTGAGCATCTTAATCGGGGTCTAAACACATATCTAGTTGTACCTTCTAGCAGTCTATATGCCAGTCCATCACCATCTGTCAGTTAAAGCTGCCACAGACAGAAAAAAAATCAATTCAAACAAATGCATTCGGTACTCAAACTAAGCTATCATTCAGATTTCAATATAAGACTTGAATTCCTTTTCAGTGTTCTTCAACTTTGACCCAGCTCTACCCCCTCCTTCACTGAAAAGGGCAAAGACAACAGCCCAGCAAGTGGGACAGGCAAAACAGACCTCCTTTGTTCACTTTTTCCCTTTCAGTTTTCTATTGAGGTAAATAACTGAAAGCTCAGCCAGCCTCCAGTAGCTCAGAATAAGCTCAGAAGCTAGCAATACAGCTAGCTTGCAACTATCCTTTCCTGGTTAACAAATGGCAGGACAAAACTTATGGTGCATCATGTTAATCTTCTTATTGGAGATTAACTCTTTACAAATTCCCTTAATATTATATTTACAAGACTATTAATAAATGCGTAAGTTACAGTATCTTTAAAACTAAACTGAATAGGCGATACACAAACTTACCAATTTAAAATGCAACAAATTATCACTGCGTAGAAAGTATAACTGAATTTTTTGAATACTATCAGCCCACTCAGAAAGGCAAAATCAAATTCATTGCATATTGCCCAGCAGACAACCTCCTACATTATTCCCTCAGCTTACATTACGCAGATACACTTTCTCTGTATGGCTTCCCGTTTTACCAACTCTTCATAACACATAACAATAGTAACATATCCAGTGAACACTGAATAGCCCAGCTTTACTGTACTATTTCAATACACTAGAAGGTAAAGTAATCAGAGTTCAAGGTGATTTGGGACAAATGAATGAAACTACAGACTAACAGCAATTCCACAGCCGCAGGCAAAACAGATCTAATTTTTAGGCTGATTGAGTTATTTGAGCTGTGCAATAATCTACTAACATAATATATGCCCAAACCCTTAACATATTATATGTTATGTCCAGATACCATATAGAGTCATTCCCCTACAGCAGGAAGAATGGGGAGACTAGCATTACCTTTTCCGGACTTGAAATTGGAATCCTCAAACCAATAAAATCTGTCAGAGACACACTTCATTAACCCTCCAAAACTGTAACTTGGTTACTAAAGCTTCTGCCACCACCAGAGAGTGATGGCAGAGTACCAGAGAGAAACACCAAAGCACAACAAACTAACAGAAGGTAACAGTAAGCATCCACTGGATTTGTTATTTCATTTTCTGAAAATAAAGACCATTTTAAAAAGCCAAATTTTCTGATTACAACCCTTCTTATCAAACAAGCTGTGGTATACATGCTCTATATTACGCTTGCTGCCAGAAGATAAGGAACGATAACTAAGGCTCATATTCTGGTGAACTCATTCACCTTGAACATTATGACTTTTGAGTATTTTTACCATGACCAGTAAGACTACAGAACTAAGATACCAATATGAGTATAATTAATCGTGGATTTATTCTGCAAGTTGCGAAGAGGGTTTTAGCTCCATCATTAACACCAGCTGGTACACAGTACCCCATCATCTGATGTAGTCACACAGCGGTACAGTTTTCCCTGAGCTACGTTGCCTTTGCACAATCCAGAATGTGAATTCATTCAATGGATCCCGAGTTCTGTCAACGTCAAGTAGTTTTCTGGTTTTGCTTCTCTACATTCAATACTCTCACAATACAACACCTTCCCAATTCTGTATTGATACAGTCTGAGAACTAATTTTAGACACCCAAGTGAATTTCACAGTACTTTGAAATTCAAGTAACTTTTACAGACTTTAGTATCAAGCTTTTTAGCAACTCTGGTCACTTGCTGTGCAATTCCTATTCAAAACTAAGGACAACCATCAACTTAACAAATGTCTGAGGTGTCATCATACAAGTGGCAATAACAAACAGGTTAGACAAATATTATAAATATGCTGCACCTGCATGTCAGGTTTCTGACTTGTAGGTCCTTTGAGATAGTCTGTAATACTACAGTATCCTTCTCTTTCCGTCCAATCCTTTGCCAAAGAATACCAGCATATATATATTGGTATATATATATAGCACTATACCAAAGATGCATCTCCTGGTATATACGCTGCTCTCAAAACTTAAAGTCCAGATGCCTTCTGATGTTGTACAGTGACTTATTCTACGCACAGTCCCATATAACTACTATCCATAAATTACCACACCTATTATATTAAATTATGGAAGAAGCTGAAATTATTAATAGCGCACCTGTTACACACAACCAAGTTTTCAGGTTTCATCTACCTTTTCTGTAATATACTTAATTAAGAATCAAAATTTATTTTAATACTCAGAAATAAAGAAATATACAAAGACAGGGAAAATTAGAAAAACAGAAACCCAGGTGGTTAATTTTGGCTTCTTTAAACGACAAAAAGATGGACCTTATGGATAAAAGAACGCCGTATCATGATCTATAGGTTCCATTGCAGAATTACATATCACATTTTCCATTGTTTTACCTAACTATACAGACAGCCAAGAAGCAGTATTCCTTTCACAGATTACTTGTCAATATCAGCAGCCGTACTGACTGTGCTGAAAAACACTATGATCGTAAATATTTAAACAGCTTGCCATTATTAATCAGGTACTGTTTACACTTAAGACTCCGAAGCCTTGGTTTAAACACATTTCAGACTTCAAAACTGACCCATCTATGCCGAGTTCAGCGGTTGCTGAAGGTTTAGTTAGCGATTACTTTTTTAAGGGAAGAGCAGGCGTCTTTGCTGCTGAGACTTGGTGGCAATTTTCTGCGTTAATGCCATCAAGAGAGAGGAAGCAGAGCAAGGGCAAATAAGAACAGCTCGGGATCCAGCCACATTCCAGCTATTTTAATACCTAAACAAAACCGGCGTTGCGGCTCGCCGCAGGAAGCAAAGCGCAGAAAGGAGGGGGGGTGGGGGGGTGGAATTAAATAAAAAAAAGCGCAGCAGCTGATAAATAAACGTGTAAAAGGCGAAACGCGGATCCCGGCGCTTCAGCACAGACAGCTCCCTCCCGCACACGCCGCCCGCCACCGCCCCCGCCGGGCCCTCGCCCCCGCCGGCCAGCGCACGAAATGGCGACCTACCCGCTGAGGGACGTGGGCGCGTCGCAGCCGCGGAGCGTCTCCGACCGGGCCCGGTCGGAGACGCTCCGCGGCTGCGACGCGCTATAGCCGGCCCGCCCGCCCCCGGGAGGTCCCCACCGGCCGCCGCAACAAAGCCCCCCGCAGCGGCCGCCGCCGCACCGGGCAGGCTCACCAGGTGCCTCCTCATCAAGCGGCTGCCGGCGTCGCCCGCACAAGGTCTCCGCGCCCCGGCGACCAGCCCGCGCCGCGCCCCGCCCGCCCGTACCCACGGAGGAGCCCCGGCCCAGGCGGTGCGGGCGGGTGGCTCCTCACCGTCGGGGCGGCCACCGGCTGCCGGTGCGGCGGGCGCGGCAGCTCCCGCAGCCTGAAGCGTGGCGCGGGGACGGGGAGGGCCAGGCCGGTACTCACGGGAAGCTGCAGCCCCTCCGCGGGGAGAGGGTCGGCGGGACCCGCGGCCGCGCTCTCTCTCCCCTTCCTCCTGCCCGCTCGCCGGCACAGCGAGAAGAGCCGAGGCAGGCGCGCTCCCGCGCCTATCACCTCCCCGGCACCCCCGCCCCCCGTCGCACCGCGGGGCGCGCTCCCGCCGCGGGGGGGGGTGGGGGGGGGCGGGGAAGGCGCGCGTCTGCGCGAGCTGCGCCGGGGCGCGCGCGGCCAGCGGGCGAGGGCGGGGCGGGGCGGGGCGGGGCGGAGGTACAGCCGCGCGGGTCCCTCACACCTGAGGTGTCGCGGGGCGGCGGGCGGGCTCCATCTTGGGCATCGCCCCGCGCCACCGCCGGCGGAAGGGGCCAGCCACAGACGTCCTCCGCCGGGGGCGGCTGCCCTCCCACCTCCCTCCCTCCCTCCCTCCCTCCCTCCGCCACCTGGGCGAAAACCGCGGTAGAATCGCGCCCGCGCCCCGCCGGGGGACCTGCGGGCGGTGGCGGGTCCCGGTTTCCCTGCCCGCGCCGCGCCTGACAGCCGGCCCTTGCGGGGAGCCGGGCGGGTCCCGGCCCGCCGAGAGCCTCCTCAGCGGCGGTGACGGCCGCCCCCCCTGCCCGCCCCGGCCGGGGGAAGCCGAGCACTCGCCGGAGCACCCCCGCACCCACCCCCGTCAGCGGTGCGGGCCCGGGCAAAGGCAGCGTTTTAAATAGACGCATTATTTTAGCCCGGCAGTGCCCCTCTAAATAGATGGTTTCAGCTAGTTCCCAAACTGGAGACAAGGATATTATTTTACGCTCGAGAATAGTCCTATTGAACTCGGTAGTGCAGCTCGCATGTGTGTAGTTAAACACGGGTGTTGGCAGGATTGGAGCCAATAATTTTGGCCGTTGTGGGTACAACAATACAGTACATGAAACTGACTTCAGAAAGACAGAGGCTTGCATTGCCGGCTTCTTCTGGGGGGCGGTGGAATCCTCCACGGCATGCCAGTTGTCCTGGGGACTGCCGCAAATAGCGGGGCCGCTGGCCTGCCCACAGCCCGTACCAGCACGATCTTCACCAGTTGGAGCAAGATTGAATTAGGTTAAATTTCCAGTTCACAAGTTCAGGAAGTCAGATGCTCAGATGTGATCGCTTGAAGAGAAGCTCTGGATGAAACTGTTTGGAGTCGTCTTGGATGAGGGTTATGCCAAACAAGCTTCCTGCTGAGCACGCCTCTCCATTGAGAGGTGCTCACAGTGCTCACCTTCCCTTTTACATCTTGCATTCATTTAATGCACGGTGTCAGAAAGCATTTTAATATCGGTTTGAGGCTTATATAGACTATGCTCAATATTGCTCAAAATCAATACAAGTCTACGTTTAACGTATAGTAAATGTTATCTGCCACTGCTGAACTTGCTTTTGGATCAGCCATTTTAGGAACAGCCCTTTGTAGATTGCAAGGTGGCAACTTTTATAGTGGTTAACTCTTCATTATACATTTCAGAAGACAGCTCTCAAGGTGAACTCTAACTCTGTGGTGAGAACTTAATAGTGCAAAACACAATGATGAACAAAAAGCCCTTACTCTGCATCTCTGCAGAAACCCCATTACGACTGGCAAGTTAAATCTGAACATCTGACCTACTGAAAAACAACACTCTAGATGAATAAGAGATTCTATAAATGATATAGCACATGGATATAAATATCCAAGGGTTAAACAATAAGTGAGACGCTACTGCTTCAGACTTTGGAGATACTCCAGCTTCTATCAATCTGAGGCCAGGATATTATGTTTGAGGTGTGAATATGCAAAGAAGATCAGATGGATGTGAAGAAAGTCCTTTTTATAAAGAGAGGGCAGTGTTTGAATTTATTGCATACACCTAAATGTTCTTTACTTCCATTTGTTGCGCTTTTTTGTTTGGTTGGTTTTGGTTTTGCTATACAACTGCCATATTCCCAACTAATTTATTTAATCTTAACTACAAAACCACCGTGGTCTAACATGGGGGTGAAAACATTAGAATATTGCCTGACTTTGCTTCCGAGGTACTATGTTCCATAAAGAGAATATGTAGCTACTCCTTGAGAAAATAGGGGTATAAAATGCTGAGAGAAGGTTCTCAGACAGCTGTTTTTTTGCATCCTTGCCAGATT
Source organism: Falco naumanni (assembly GCF_017639655.2). Lineage (NCBI taxonomy): Eukaryota > Metazoa > Chordata > Aves > Falconiformes > Falconidae > Falco > Falco naumanni. The sequence continues at coordinate 49,526,590 of NC_054058.1, read as the reverse complement.
CCCAGGGAAACATAGTGATCCAGACCTTCAGAAGGTGGGCTGAAGAGCTACAGGCCACTTCAGGGGAAAGACTTCAGTTGAAAGTTTAACTTTCTTAAAATGTAAGAGCAAAGATCTGGTTAGTATTTGGATAGCAAATCTACCAAATTTTATAAGCATAAACCAGTCGACTGTGGCAAACCACTTGGTGTAGGTTAGACCACAGAAACAAATAAAAAAAGAGATTTCACTGTTGCAGGGAGGGTGTAATAAACAACTATATTGGTGTATGATTAGGCTGAAATGTTGTAGCTGGTATAATACCATTATGATTAAAATGGAAAATTAAAACTCCATATTATTTATATTACTGAGATAAACAAACACACGCATAGAGTAGCCCAAAGCAGAACTTTCCAAATGGTGACACACATATAATTATCAGTAAACAAGTAAATTCAAAGGTTTATACAGCCTATTACAGAGCTAGGAGGTATTTCTGCTAGTGATGGCATCCACTATTGTGGCCATCCGTACTGGCAGTAAGATGGTGGCACCAAGCAAAAAGAAACAGGTGGGTTTGTCAGTGTGGACAGCAGCCATTATGATAAGCAGAAGTTGTGTGGCTGAAGGAATATTAGCTTTTGGAGTTCTCTGCTGCCTTGCATCTTTTCTGTAGTCCTTATACTACTTTTTGCAGCATTTCTCCTCACTTTGCCTGCTGCAATTATATCCATGGATGGGCAGTTCCAAATGTAGTGGTTTAGCCTTCATGTTGCTTTAATATCAACCTTGATTCACTTAGCTATCTACTGCCTTTTTCTCCTTCTGTGGGGATCTGTTACAGTTTTTCTGCTTGTTTACGGAAGCATTGATCAGGTACACAACACATTCACTTAACTGGTACACAAAATTGATACACATACACATGATCTCAGCATTGTGACACAGGAAAAGCAATCAAAAACTTGCCTGTGGTATCAGTCATGATCTGGACATCTGCAAAGTGTCTTTAGGAAGAGGTTACCAAATAAAGTATTCAGAGGGCTGGTACATTGGAAGAGGCTAGTGTTAGATGAAAAGAATTCTTAGACATTTTGTTCCTGGACCAGACCTTTTTAAGGGATATGGAAAGACATCTTGGGTTGTTCATCTCACCTAACTTTAGATGTCTACTATGTGAACGTCTGCATCTGAGCTAGTCACTCTCTTCACTGAGTGTAAAGGGAACCAGAAATAGGCACTTTTATTCTATGATTCATCTAACCTATTTTAGATGCCTACGTTAGCATAAGCTGAGTTGCATCCTAGAAATGTGTGTTTCTCCCCGTTGACTGTAACAGGACCAGCGGGTGTCTTGTTCAGCTGTAAATGTCTACATTGTAAGAGTCTACATTTACTCAGCTGAATGCCACCCATGTGTTTCTAACATGAGTTATCCCACTGTACCACTATTGCACTTGTTTTGAGGTCTTACAATGGTGAATGGAGCACGGTGTAGCCCCAAAAAAGTAAAATGGTGAGGAATATCCAACTGAACACATTGGAAGTCAATAAAATTTAGACTAATCATATTCAGTAGATTATGGGGCCTCCCAATCAAAAACTGAACAACTTTTGAGATTCATTTTAATCTAATTTATTTATGAGCATTTCAGATTTCTTTTTGCAGGATCTTCTGATACCGTAACAGTAAAGTAAATGTACTTACTGCTGGACTAACACTTTTCAGAAGCTAGCGTTTATTTACTATAGCAGCATAAAATGTGGATATTTCTAAAGCAGAAAAGAGACCAAAGACAAGATCAAAAGCTTAAGTGGTAACGTCTAATGTTGAAAGCTGCACTACTTGGTATGTGGTAACAAAATCAGCTTTCACAGAGAACCAGACAGGGGATGTGTTTTGATGTAAAATATGTTGAGAACTAGGCTAGCAAGAAAATCGTCCGGGAGAGACACTGCACAGAAGTGTTCTGATGTAAATTTAGGCTTCAGAAATACTCTCTCAAAAGACAATTTGTGACTACAGTTAGGTACTGCCATACCTGATATATAAGCTATAACCTAGGCTTCCCGTACAAGAAATCAGGGTTCTTCTAGCACCTAAGGCAGCTAGCAGGCTAAGCAAAGAGCCAGTTAGTGACAGTCACACAGAAATGCTGTGGTTTTAATCTTGCCATTTTAGGACTCGCTGGGAGACACTGCCAGAGATTCACAGGGCTGAAACTTCCTTCAGGAATTAGATGCTTGAATGCAATATGGGAGGAAAGGATCCTGTTCTTCGACAAGCAGATGGAGTGGAGGAGCTGCTGGTGCTATCACCTGTCCCATCTTCCATTAGCTTGAGTGCTGAGAAAGGAAGTAGGAGGTCTGGGTTCAGTTGTTTCTTTGCTTAATGAACTTTATTTAATGAACTTTTAACTTCTCCGGGCACAAACAACAGCATCTAGGAGAATCTGAGGATGAAGACAGTTTTCAACGCACTCCCTTATTGATGCTCTTCCACCTTGTACAGGATAGTTAAACACTGAAAGAAAGTAAGATCACACACATAAAATACATCTTGCACAGACAGAAACTCTAATCGATATATTTGCCTGTGTATTGGGAATCTTGAGTTCTAACCCTATATCTGCACATATTTCACTGCTTTTTTCTGGGGGTTTTTTTGGTTTTGGTTTTTTTTTTAATTAAATTTATCACTGGCCTCCCTTCTTCCCAATAGCCTGACTATCTAGACTAATGTTCTCTTTTGTGCCTATGAGTATTTAATAATTCCATGCAAAGTGAAGTACCTTTGGGAGGAGAGATGGCACCACCATTTTATTTTTGAATACTCCATTTCTTAGCTGGTAGTTAGCAAAGGCTGAAAAAGGAGTTAAACAAATGTTTCACACACCCTGGACTATTCTAATCACAGGAAGATACTACCATCAGCTCGGTTTTGTGTCAAGTTTAATCTACCAGATGGATGTCCTCTGAGAATGCTTAAGAGATCAAGTTTTTCAGATAAAAGAGAGAGGTGAAGTTTTTGAAACATCCACAGATACCAAAGTATGCAGACCGCAGTACGTTTGGCCATGCTCAGAAGGTGATCTCAAGGAACATAAAGGACTGTTGGAACTTGTCAGAAACTTGAGAGAGAAAGGATTATATAAACTATGTATTCAATGTGATCCATGGCATATTACAGAAACTACATCTATTTTTGACAGCTGTACTCAACATGGTGAAATGGCTCAAGTCAATGGAAATTTGATATTGATTTCAACAGGACCAATATTTTATCTGGTATATAAATAAAGGAAGTCCTTCACACACAGCAGATTAAACCATCTGCAAACACCAAACACATTTTGTGTGCATGATTAGAGTTCACATTTTTCCATTAGAAGATACTGGATGAGACAGTTAAAAATCTCTTACAAGCCTAAGTCACAGGTCAAGGTTCTTGAAAAACTGCTCCACAAACATCAAAAGTCTACAGACACCAGGAAATTTATCCAAGGGACTTCTACAGAGCTGAATACTAAGCAGCTCCATTTTCAAAAATGGCTTAACTTTAAGCTAAGCTTGACCTTATGATTTAACCTGTTACATCTTTAAGCTATGTGTCTCGCAGGTTAAGAGTGTTTGTCTTCAGTGGGAGTTTTCCATTATGGAAATGAGCTAGGAAGCAACTCCAAGATTCTGGAAAATGCCTAATAATAGTTATTAGAGCTGTTAACCCTTGCTTTAGTGAAACTTTATTCCAATCCACCATGCACTTGTTTATTGTGCATATACATCAGTTTATTAATGATTCACACATAAAAAAATTAAGCATGCACTTAAGTCTTTTCAGATGACAGAGAAAAAGAGCAAAGTTGGTGAAAGAGTAAGGTCTGCTGCCTTTCCCAGCACACGAACATGAATTTTGATCACATGTAGTAAGGCTTAGAATGAAGGAAAGATTTTGCCTGGGAAACTGAGAAGAAAGAGAGGAAAACTGCAGTAAAAAATTACATCAATTAAGTCCTTTTGAAGTTACCCTTTAGTCTTGAAGTAGAAAAACGCCCAAAGGGCTTTTCTAGTCTGCTTGCTTAAGATACACCTTCCTCTCTAAGTCTGTTGGACCTTCTAAGGATGAGATGAGTTTTAAATTAAAAACACACCATTGCCCCTATGTTGCAATTATGTTTGCTTATGTTTGAATTCCCTGAGGCAGTTTAAGTGAGAAAATCTCTGGATAAATTGACTGGCTTTACTAGGTTCCCAGAGGAGAGACATCAGTGTATGGTCCTTGTAGATTTCTGAAGCAGATGATAGTGAACAATCAGCTTTGGGTTTTTTTCTGCATAACCAAACATATTGCCAGGATTCTCTTGTACTGGTCACCATATCAGATAATTATGTATTCCTAAAGGTCCACAGAACTGTAATTACTTCAAATGAAAGGTTTCACTCTTCATGTTTTTATTTCTGTCAGTCCAACATACCAAAGAAAAAATTATTTCTGACCCTGAAATGTGCAATTCATACAGGCAAAACACCCAGGACAGGAGGAAAAGCAATACCTGCACAGCTTATCACCTCAGTAACAGTGCATGCTGTAATGCAGTATGTGAGTATTCTCAGCTTTAACTGGCAGGGAGGTTAGTTAATAATTCATAGGGTCTGTCATAAGCCAAGCACCAAATGGCGTTTAGAAGATGTGATTGATGATCACTGCAACAGCTAATTACTAGCCATTTGGGAAGCCTGGAAGAGGAGCTGAGATCCCCTGGGAATGTTCTAGTTGTGATGACCTCTAGGTTTGAATTTAGTTTAAGAAATCTGCCCCAGGTGAATCAAATACTTTGAAGGACTCAGAAAAAAACCACACCTGAATATGTTTAATGTGGATCACAAAATATGACTTAATTAAAAACAATGCATTTGTGCATCACAAGAGATGTACACATTTAACAAAAGAAAGGAATTTTAAAATTAAAAGATGGGATGTTTGAAATGCTGACAGGTGACATTCTGTTGGAAATAATTCTCCCCATGCTTTTGACATTCAGTTGAGGTGCAGCAAATTTTGAAAGGTCCTGTTGCATGTGCAGATGTGACCCTCAGCATAGCAGAAGTAATACCTTTCTTTTTTCTCCTCATTGCTAATAGAAAATTGCATTGATACATGAACATCATAAGTAGATCTATTAGGTTTACCATTCTGTCTCTAGCAGATGAGTTTCTGCCTGTGTTTCTGTATTTTGTTTGATCATTTTCAATTCATGGTACACCAGCATCACACTTCTTAGTAAAGCTACAGCGTGCTTCACTAAGTCCTCTCCTAGTTGATCTCTTCTAACCCCATGCCCTTTGCCAATAGACCCTGAGCTTCATTATTTTTCCTTTCTTTTCTGGCAAGAGCATATAATTTTCCTTTCACAAACTGAAGGAAAGTGACACAATTTCTAAGAATAACACTGGAAATTACTCTTCTCTGTCTCACTATTTACACTTTGCTGGAAGAACTAGTATCACATACAGCAATTATCGTGAAGTTTGGTATTTTCCATCTGTGTGCTGTATGTCACTCAAATGCATGAAAAATGTTAGTTAATGATGTATGGTCCCTGGTGTTCACGCTTTTCTCTCACTGGAAGCGAGCCCTTTTCCAGTTTGTGTTCCTAAGATTGTCAGTCTTTCAGTCTGTGACTGCCCTTACTCCTTCCAATGTGCTCAGGCAGGGCTCACATTTAAAGGATAATCACTCACCTCCTCTGGTGCTGGAACCTGCTTCCCTGCTTGCTGTGATGCTGACTGCTACAAGAGTCCAGCAGTTTCCTCAGCTCAGGAGTTCCCTTGAATATTTTGAAAACTTGCAGTTTTAGTAGTAGTACAGGTACCAGCAGTATGCCCTCAAATCAGCCGGCTGAAGTCACAGAGCACAGACTCTGTGCTGTTTCGTCACCAACAGTGGTGTAAAGTTTTTGTGGTTTACTCAAACTGTCTAAATACCAACTGAATTTTTCATTTCTTTAATAATAAAAGCAGAGTGGAAGCAAGCCTAAAAAGGTAAAGCATGCAGTTTTGTTGCTCCTTGGTGCTGTAGAGCCCAACTGATGACAAGCAATATGGTTGGTCCATAGGCTGGCACTAGCTCTCACAGGTGTAGCTGGCAGACTCTTGGTACCCAAAGCTGGAGGCAAGGTGAGCCGGCCAACCTTAGGAAAGGCGGTGGAAAACTCTGGAGCTATGGAACTGATTCCCGAACTTTTAAATCTAATATGATCCTTAAAATGGCACAAGGAGAATGTCTGTACTCCTTACAGGGAACTTTTAAACGAGTGTGGATACATCCAAGTTTTTCTGGATGTGTGCCTGCACCTGTTCACTATTTTCCACTACCATGGACCACAGAAACAGCTTTAAGTCTGAGTTTCTGCACATATTTAAATATGCTAAATAACCATTTTATTTTGCACATTCAATGGTAATCTGCATATTTGATATATGAATGTCTGTGATCAATCACAAATGAAGTTGTGGCTTAATTTTTCAATCTGCCTTCAAGACAAATAGATTAATCTGTCATCTAGATTTCTCTTCAAAAACATGGTATATATACCTTTGACATCAAACTTTTGTTTTTTCTGCTAACCTTCACTTAAGTTCTGAAGCTATTTTTTGTTGTGATTAGTGGCGAACCTTCTACCATAACCAAAATCAATCCCTTGGCACTATCTATGATCTTCTGATATTTTAGCTATGTAATAATGATTTTCTCATTTCTCCAATCATCTGTTGTTCTGGGAAACATTTGTTCTCCACTCAAAGGTTTAGAAATGCTCTAACACTGACATTTTTGAGCAGGAAAAACAAGGCTATTGCTTTTTTTGCTGTAACACTTTCATCATTCTTTGTTCCATGGCACAAATTCAAGAAGTAACATGAAGAGAGTTATCTTAGGCAAGTACACTCTTGTCCAGAAATAAACAGAGAAATAGATGAGCACAAAGACTGTTCTACAAATCATTTAACAATTGTTTATAACAGCAGCATTAGGTTTCAAAATTAGGCAAGGCATGTGACCATTCACGTGTCAAAGACAGTACTTTAAAAACACAGCATTGGAGGTACAGGGACATCAGAAGCCAAACCAGGCATAGTCAAGTTCACAGAGCAGAGCTAAACAAAACAAAACAAAACAAAACAAAAAAATATTCAGAATGTGGAACAATGACATAGAAAAAAGCCCCTATCTTTTCAGGGAAAGAGAAAGGGAAGATCTTAAAGCAGTACTCGGGTAGGAACTCGTATAGAAATGCTGCCATACCTTTTGTCCCTAGGGAAGTGAACCTAGACCTTGATTCACAACAGCTATTGTTCTAGACCTTGAAAGCGAGATGAGAATGAGGCAAGATGACTTGTCTGACAAAAACTATGAAATCCTAGACATCTTCACAGAGCTGTGGAAGAGTAGATGCAGCTGAGCGTGCAGCAGACTGCTTGCCACCATCCACTGTGACATCTTGTTTTAGTAAGGATAGAGACATACATATGCGTAGAGATAAGAGATACAGAGCTCTGACACCTATACCTCAATAAAAGCTCAAAGATCTAAGATACTAACATTGAGCCTTCTGTGATCTGATTTGTTGACCTTCACAGCAGGTGACTGCAGATAAGAGGCTAACACTAAAATACAGACTAGCTGTAGCAGGTATTGTTTAATTCAAGCTAAATGAAGACTGCAGTGCTGTATCTCTATAAAGCTATTTGAGCATGTCTGCATCAGATTAGAAAACCAACCACATTCAATCATTTTCTAATCTGCTGTTTACTGTTGTGGAGAAGGGGTTTATGAGATGCTATGTGTTTGTTTTTACAAATACAGTCTGACAGGGTGACTTACCTTCTGAAGAAGCTCTTTATTCTTGTTTCTTTTTAGGTTAACTAGGGAAGAAAAGCTGTCCAGGAGCTGTCACGATAAAAAAAATACATATTTCTGAGCACCTAATTAGTTCTGTTTGCTACTTTGTACAGACTTTGAGGTCTGCTTTGTGCGGTTTCAGATTCGTTTGTTGTCTCCCCTTAGCGTGCCTCTGGCAGCACCCATAATGTTTCAGGGCTCTGGAGAAAGACCCAGCTGGTGGCCAGGGCCATGTTCCTCCAGGAACAGGACTCTTACAGTACCACTGAGATCGCTTCCTCATGTGGTCTGCAGTGATGTGAGACTGCCAGCACATATTCCATGCCACCTCCATGATGCATGGTTTTGCCCACATAGATGGCACATCTCTGCAAAAGCACGGCAGCACAGGCACATGTTGAGATGAATTAAGTTTTTCAACCACCAACAAGAGATTGTTCTCTCACATGATAGAAAAGTTGACACATGGAATAGTGGCCTGCCTATTCCCATGTCACCCCATGATGACAACCAAAAGTCATAAAAGTAGGTTTTGCAGAACAGAACCAGTACTTACCCTTGGGCTTGCTGGGGAAACATGCTCCCTTCCTCCCACACCTGAAAACCTGCTCTAACACCCCTTAGCCCAACACTGAATCTAGCTTGGGAACTGTGTTGTCTCATAGTGCAGTAGATTTCTCCAGGACAGAAGGTTGGCATGGGAGTCTTCTTTTGAGAAACTGTCCTGGGCAGAAAGAAGGCATGGCACCAGCTCCATCCTAAGAATAACTCTCTACCCATTTCACAGACATCCCTGTATGTCACCTGGGCATTTGGTACCAGGTCTGTCAGGGATGCTCTTATAGTAAAGGTTACCAAAATGAGGTACCTGCTGTCAGCTGGAGTTTATTTGTTCTGGGGATTCCTCTGAAGTTCTTTTGCAATGGGGAACTCACCATGGGGACATTCTGCACAGAGAGCTCTTGACACTGCCAGTCAATGGCTGTAGGCTTTGGGAGTCTAAGCCAAACTGGAAATCAGACATTTTGAAGCATTTTGGAGACCCGAGAAGTAGTCCTTTCCAGTGCTTCTAGTGACTTTGAGCTGACTGTGGGCTATAGTGACCATGGAGTATTGTTTTCTGAGGCCTGGCTGCCAGAGCTTCTTCTGTACAAAGTAGCTATTGTGAGGGAGGAAAGCAAAGGCATTGTGTCCTGGACAGCAATAATGATCCAAGTCTTCTTCCTCATTATCTCCAGCAGGAAGGAGAAGTATCTTTTTCTGTGTGGATTGATTTTGTAAAGGCCTGACCAGTTGGAACTAATATGAAGTGGCTACCACTGGAATGTGGAGGAAGAGAATATCTGCTGAATACCTACCTATTGCTGCCCGCGTACAGCTGCCACAGCGTCCCATGCCAGCAGAGGCCACTTGCAGAGTGACCAAGTGGCCATGCAGCCGAAACTGCATGAAGTACGGCTGCCTTCTGGGTGTGCCACAGTGACAGTACCTTCCACCTACTCATATCAGTTGCTGAGAAAAGACAGTAGCCACTCTTCATTCTTGATCTAACTTGCTGGATACATTTGGTTCTGGAAACTAATTGCTTTTTTTAAGTTGGTTGTTTGGTTTTTTTTTTTTAAATTAAATTTCATTTGAATTACAATGTACCTGTTGTAAATGTATTGGTTTGAAGAGATGATGTTTACCTGAGAGGCTGCAGTGTGCTGAGCCCTGCATAATAGATGAGGAAAAGCTTTCCTTTTCTCAAAGACAATCTGAAATGAATGCACTTTACAGGCCAGAGATAAAATATATAGGAACAGCATCACATGGAAAGTATTTTGTCTTGATTTTTTCTTTACTATCTCTAATATACACAACTATTTTTATATACATATAAACCCATGCAATAAACAGCTGTCCAGAGCATACTTGCTTCCTGACAATCTCATCTAAACTTTGCTTACTGATCTGTAGTTCTTCCTAAGGATTTATGATACATCTAGTGCAAATTATTTAAAACTCAGTCTGCTGTAGAAATATTATTGTCTTTCCTGCTGTATTCATACCCAGATTTGTCTAAGTATTGTCCACACTTGCTTGGTGATGGCTTTAAATCTAACACTTACCAAGAAATAAACCAGGTAGAAGGGACACAATGCACAAGTTTTGAAGTTTCAAGTTTCGCTTATGTCTTAGCAGACTCCGTAAAGTAATGCTTTGAAGTCAAATTTAATAGTGCCAATGGTTTTGTCCTTTGACTCCACAATTTAAGTAGTACCTGAGATACCTGCTTTTCCTTGCAGGAAGATAGAAATATTCTGTACTCAGCTTTTAAAACTCTCATTAAAAACAACACTTCTTCTTTTTTTCTTTACAATATAGGTCTTCTCATTTTGTTGTTTAAAGTGTTCCATGGCTGCCTGACTTGCCTCCCTGAAAATGTATTCAAATGAAGTACGAAAGGAGAGGACAGGATCATATTTATGATTTCTACAGAGCAGCCAGTGAGGAAGCATGGAACAGCAGTTTTGCTGAAATTATGCCCAAAAGTAGACACAGACCAGGTTTTTAATAAATTAATTCTGGGGATTTGCTATCAAAATTCTGAGACATTCTGGAAGATGGTATTATTGTGATGATTATCTTATTCAACTACGAAATAATGCTGTGAGCACAGAAAACCGTTCCTTTTGCAGTTTACAAAATTTTGAAAATGAAAAAAAGATTTTAAATGCTAAAATTATGTTTGCTGAACTCTGCATTGTGCTTTAACGGTGTTAGTAACCTGTCCAGGCCACCTCTGTGGTTTTACATGAAAATGCTGTATCACAGCTTCTTCCTGAAAGGTAAAGATTTCAAAATGCTACTGTATCTTTTTTATGCTATTGCAACTATATGGTGAAATAGCCATTGATGATATTGTTATGAGAAAACAATAAATTAAATTAAATCGTAAGTAACAAGCAAAATTACATTGCTACTAAGGATTAAACATTCATTACCAGGGATATAAGTACTGGAGTATTTCAGTGCTTGTTTAATTTTTACATTATGCTGAAAATTGCTAATGGTTCCCCCTCACCGAAGTCTGCCAATTTCATTGAAATAGATAATAGTATTGTCCTTGTTAAATCTTGAAGGAAGAACAACAATAATAGTAAAAAACCCATACTGTTATATAAGTAAGTGCAAACAGCGAAGGCCATCAGCAAAGTATTGCACCAGGTGACACACTGGAATTAACTGGTACATACCAGGAGCATACCTGACCGTAGGTGTGGGAAAGAGGAGGCCAGGGGTGAGAAGGCTGAGCAGCAAACAGAGGGTTTGCGGGGCAGCAGCCCCTTGAGTTCACACCTCAGCAATGTGCAGCTGGAGCAAAGAGCAAGCCTACTCATCTTGAGGCTACAGAGTTTGAGGAAGAGGCATTTGGCATGCTTGGTTTTCCTTGTAAATGAATATGATTACATTAAGAATATACATTACTCCTAGCACTGAACCATCCCTTAAATGGAAAGTTCTGCAAGGTCTGAAAATTCATCCCACTTTTTAGGCATCAGTGCAAAAAAGAAAAAGTGGTTTTGCTTTCTTGCCTTATGTAGTTGAACGTACAAGGCTATGGGTTTATATCACAGCTGCACCTGGGAGTGCAGTCCTTAAGCACAAAGAGGAAGCCTTAACACAGCCTCTCCTGCAGCAGATTATGTCTGTATTTAATACTTGACATTTTGAGAATAGTCTTTTAACCAAAGAAAATCAGCACTATTTGGACCCAGCAGCATATAAGCATTTTAATGTCTGATGAAAAATTAATGGTGCCAATGAGTAGTAAGCACACACTAGATTTTTCCTTCACCTTTCATGTGTCTTGTATTACTTAGCCTCTCAGCTCTCTTCACCAGCAAGGAAAGCAAAATAAATTAAATGCTCTGTCAGTGGTGGATCAAAGACAAGAACCTTACTTAGATCAAGCCTTATCTACTAGGCCTAATGAGGAGGAGCTGTTAGAAGCTTCCATAAGCCTATAGATTCTGTTTTATATAAGGGGCTAATGAGTTCTTACCTGCTGTGTGGGTTAGAAGGGATTCAGCTGGTCATGGAGACTAGTAGCTGTTCTCATAGTGCTTTATACAACACCATTTTCAGGAGCTAATTTTCTAAAACTTACACTAAAACAGTTTCTTTTGCTCTGTTAATTATTTTTATAGCTATTCTGTAATCTTGCTCCATGGGACTTTAGCACCTTTTTACCTTCTGGCTAAATTTATTTCTGGTCAGGTTGAGCACCTCTGTTTTTATGCAAATGTCCATCAGCATATGCTTCCTGAAGTATTTTTAAACAGCAGCATGTACACCCCTTCCAGCCCTTGTTTTGTTAGATGAAACAAACCATGCCCTCTTAATCTTCCCTTTGGCAGCCCTTCTTTGCATCTGTTTTAGTCTGAGTATCTCTTTCTCTAATAGTAGTGACCAAAACTATAATTACATTCAACTGCTGCTGACTGTGCTTTCTGCAATAAAATCGGTATCTTTGTATCACTGCTGGAATGGACACTGACAGGAAATATAATAAAATCCATGATCACACTTAACACTTAAAAATTTTTATTTTCTTTTCTTTCGTAATGAAATGTCCTTCAATTAAGATCTTCTGCATGGATAATTAGAAACCAATAGATGAACTAGAGGCTTCTTCTGACTTTGCATAAAAGGAGATTATATCTATACCTTTTCATTTCATGGTCTGGACTCTTTCTTGCTGCCTTTCAAAATCAGAGCAAGGAGATTATGTCAATTTTGCAAAGATTTGTTTAGAAAGTTATCATTTAGCCACCTGTGAAGTCCACCTCTTAACATTAGTAACTCATTAGTTTTAATTGTTTAAAAATTAAATGGAAATGTTATCACTTTGATTACTACAGGTAAGCGTTTTCTTAAACACTTATCCCAAAAACCTATGACTGCAAACTTACGAATTCAGAATAATGCCTTTGATAGCCTTATGGATGATGCCATGACTTTGCTCTTTGCCAGGGGAAAAAGTATTATTATGTGTGTTGTTCCAGCAGACTATCCCATATTGTCTATTTTGCTGGCAACACAGCTTAACTCTATACAAGGTGCCTTGATCAGAATAATGGTGAAGTTTCTTTGTTATATGCTTAAACTATCTCACACCGATAGGAAAGGCTTGATCTCTTCTTATTCTTTTACTTAGTTCTTAACAGTTGGAATGAAGAAGGGAAGTTTGTAGGAAGTACAGCTGCACCAAGACCATAAAACTCCTTTTTGGTATTAGTGCCCTGTTCAAGAAATTACTTCTGGTGTTCATAATTTAAAAAAACAGAGGGGGTGGTGGTGGTGGAAATGACCAACATGCATTCTTTCACTTAGCTTTAAATTGCTGTAGCTTTTTAACTTCTTTCTCTCCGTTTCTCTTCGGGAACAATCTAAAAACTTGAAGGCTACAGCTTATGACACTTACTAGCTTCACTGGCAAAAACATGCCAGAGAACAGAGGGAGTACCATAAAAGTATGGTCACTGGGGTAAAAATGACATAAAAATTTTAAATCCATCAGATTGAAAAAAGAGCAGCCCATATCAAATCTTTTCTTGCACAGTCACAGAATACTATGTAGCAACTCCTAAGATAACAAAGGATCTCAGCTCTCTTCCTCAAAGTTTCTTTCCTAAAGGCAGCCTAATAAAATTTTCACTATTTTAGGACAAGTACAGAAGGTGACTATCAAAGTAAATGTTATTTTCAGTAGATAATGCAATGGCAGGTGATTAGTCCCCAAAGTCAAAGTGCCAAATACACTGGGTTTTTTTGTGAAACTGGACATTTTATCTAGTAAATATTTTCACGTATTGTAGCTGCCTACAAAGAGGTAAAAACTCACCCAGAAACCTGTCAAACAATCTTATTAATGGGAACATGCTCAACATGTGACAGCAGCTGTGTCTAACTCAAACTTCACTGCAGTCATACTGTTTTGAAGAACTTGTGTACCTTCCTGTTCTTGAAAATGTTGTTTCACTGACATACTATATCGTCATAACTTACCATACAACCCTTCTTGACATAAGCAAAAAGTTGCAGAGGAATGAGCAGTAAGGTTGTAGTAATCTCTAAATGTTAACTTCACAACTTTAAGGTAATTCCAAGAGAATGCATATATGAAAAGCAGGAGACATAAGGAAATGCATGGTTTATTATTTCATGTATCAACTGCTTATTTTTTTCACTAGAGACACCTTAAGTTTGGCACCCAAAACCGAACCTTCTATAGTAAGCTTCTCACTCAATGCGAACTATTTCTAAGTTTTATTTCCTTTATCCTGTGTCCAGAATAGCTGCTCAAGTGAAGTTTTGGGGCTTAAGATTATTTTCAAATAATGAATGAACCAATCTGAAGTTATCTGCACCCCCCCCCCCCCCCCAAAAAAAAAAGGCGGCAGCAGGTCCTACAGTTACTTTTGATAATTTAATATGCCATTTATAGTCATCCAAACATCTCAATATCGTTATGTACAAAACCCAATAAAATAAAAAAAGAATTTAGATGTTATCTTTCAAATGTAAAAGTGCAATTAACACAGGCAAAGTTTTTGTAAGAACGTTACATTTCTGTTAAACACACTGCCTATGTAAGAGCCTAGCAGGTATATCGCCTACGCTAAAGTGAATAAGGATTTTATTTTTTGTTAATTTTGTGTAAGTCTGGTAGTTGATAAATAAAGTTTTACTGCCACCATAATTATGGTACATACATCCAAAAATGCATACCACAATTGTTTTCATAATTTTCAGTTTTACAAACAGACTTCTAACAAATTTAAGTAGACCAACAGTTAAGATCTGTAAAGTTAAAAAAAAAAATTAACACCATAAAACCTTGTATCAGTAAGTGTGCACAAAACAGCCATCTTGAATTGCTTTCTCCGAATTCTGATAGCTTTCCGAAGATGTTATTTACCCCCAATAAACATTCTTCCTTTAAAGTATTGAATGGATTTTCTGGAACAAGATTTACATTTATCACCTTTCATGCATTACGTATTCACAATTTGGAAAGAAATGGAAGGCCTTCATACATGTCAGCCTTTAATCTTAACCAGTCCTGAAGTCTCTGCAAAGTTGTTTTTTCTTGTATTAGTATTTTTGCAGCTTTTTTCAGTTTTTCTTCATTTCGTTCTAAATAACGAATTCCATCTGTCTGCAGCTGATTGAGTTTCTCTTTACGACTTTCATCCAGAGGTATGTCTTCATTCATAAGAGGGTTAAATCTGAAATAAGTATCTGGCGGTAACAGTGCATCCAGCATGGTGTGAACTTCTGTATTGGAAACAAATGAAGGCAACAGCTACATTTACATCAGACAGACAAGGAAGTCCTACAGTCTCTGAACAACAAGTGCTCCCTAGTGACACAGGAAGTGTAAATAAGTGCTGCTTTGCTGAGTAAATGTTCCACCACTGCCTTATCAAAAACCCTTTCTCATTAGGAAGATTGCAAATGACCTCATAGCTCTGTTTACTCTGGAAGAGCTTCACCTTTTGTTCTAAGACAACCTCACTGGTATGACAATTAAGAAGGCTTTGCAGCTATCCATGTTTTTAACTACATGTACATTCCATTCATTTAAAAGCGAGAGTGCATTCTGAAGAGCAGGAATGTAATTTACATATTCCCCCATTCAGGACACCCATGATTTGCTACACCCGGTACTAACTGAAGCAGGTATTATGAAAACGACAGCTATATATTATCCTCTAATCTCAAAGATTGCAGTAAAAAATATGTAGGTTTAAAGCTTTATTTTGTTTGCAACTAATTCGTACTTTATATATTATGACAGATTTTGGGGTTGAATTTAACATTAATTTAAAATATTCAAGTTAAATTACAACAGATCCATTAGTTTATTGTTGTACTAGTTATGTAATGGATTTGCATGTTCCTCTCTTCCTTTTTTCCTCTTTCATAACCCATTTTCTCTCTCCTTTCAGATCTCTCTCTTTGTTGGCTCCCTTAAAATCCCATTTCCGTTACTTCCTTCGTCTTTCATTCTCTTTTTACTTCCATCTTCTTTGCATTCTGACCACACTCCTCCGTTCTTTTAAAGATCTACTGTCATACAAAAATTTTAAAGTGAAAAAAATATCATGGGTAAGACCACAGCAAAAAATTCTTGTTAACCTCAAATCTGCTCTCCTTGGTTCCTCCTCCTGTAAATTACTCAACTGTGTCTCTTCTTGTCTCACCACATCCAGTGTTTCTTGCCCTATTTAATACTGTCCGCTTTTTACTTTGTAATGCAACTTCGCATTTGCTCAAGTCTACTCCACCCACTTTCCATTCCCTCTCCTTTGGTCTCCACAATGAACTTTCCTTTCCTCCTTTCCCTCATCAAATTTCTTGCCTGAGTTTTTGGCTGTAATGAAATTTTTCTTCCCTTGATAGAAAGTGGACAGCACATCTCTCCTTCCCACAATTCCCACTGCCTTTCCACAACTGTGCAAAAACCAAAGGCAGCCCAAAATCTAGCTTTTTCTTTACTAATGATGGTCAGTTGACAGAGATCATGCAGCAAGGGATCTAGACTGTAATAGTATTTCTTGTTCCTTAGCTTTTTACAGTACCAGTTTCCTTTGGGCTGGGGGGGGGAAGCATCTGCATATCAGTATTTCCTGTTTATAACAACAAAATAGATGTAAACTGCTAGTGACAGTGTTCCAATGCACTCCCATGCTAGGAACAGAGTTTATTTTGCAAAACACATGCTTGGCTCCTCCTGACAGCAATGGAAGTTGTGACAGATCCATTGGCAGATACAGTCAAGTCCATAGAAAAGTACATGTATAAAAGCACATATAGAAAAGAACAGAACTAAAATACTTCTGCAGCTGTTGAAAAGCAATCAGTGCTGTATATTAACTATTAGGCATTCCTGTTTATGGGAAAAAAACTAATATAAGAAAATATGATTCTTCTATTGAAATTAATTCCTGAGTATGCGTTTATCCTGAAGCACAGGTAAAACACGTATCACTTTGTATAAATCCTGTTGGATTGTCATTGTCATTCTGATAAATTTTAAGCTAGCTTTTTAACTTTTGTATACCTGTCATCAACCTCCTATTAACAGCTGAGAACTCAAACTAAAAGAGCTTAGCAGCAACACAGCAAAGATGAAGATTCACGGAGATAAGGCTAAGAAACCCATTCATATTATCATCTCCAGAAAACCTGTAATACTGGTACTAAAACATCGACTATATATAACGAGTTACAAAGAGACTGTTTCAAGGGGGCAGGTAGAGACAAGGGGAAAGACAAAAGGTAGCAGATTGCTCTCTGAATTGGAACTGTTTTCCTGGGAAACATACAAACCAGTCACAATACAAACATATCTTAAGACACCAACCTTCTGTATCAGTTGCACTGCTGATAACATTTGTGAGTTTAGCTTTCAAACTGGTGTATGTGACATTGGTCTTTCCCTCGCTTTCGTATCGACCAGTGCCCAGCGATATTAGACACTGCAATGGAACATTTGGCCAGAGACACTTGCACTCATGAACTGCCAGTGCAGAAGGATTATTTAGAAGCAGACCTCCATCCTGTAAATTAAAAATAATTATGAATGTTAGTACTATACATAAAATATGGTCATAAAAGAAACTGCAACTATAAACTAAACTAATATTAGCACGAATGTACAAAATCAATTAAATCAAACAAACATTGATTTCCACCTTTTGTGCAACTGTTCTGTTTGTACTATGCAGCAGCTGCGCAGTTAGGCTTCCTGGGCTCATGGACACTGTCAAAGCAGCTCCTGGGTCTGTGGGTCAGTTCTGCTGTCGAGAGCATTGTATAGAAGAGGTAGACCGAAACAGCAGTGTTCACTAGAATATCTGAAGAGGTTATGACTTCATCTTGTGAAGACGTTTTAGGTAAGACAGATAACCCAAACTGACAATTTCTTAATCAAAAAGCCTGCATCTCAAAATGTTTATTACTGGTATTACAAGGATATATTCTGTAACAAAATCCAGATCAATACCTACAGATTCTTAATAATAAGAACAACAACAACAATAATAATTAATAACAATAATATCACAAGACCTAAGTTTGGCCAACACTACTTTATAAGGACAGCCATTACACAGGATGCTATAGCCTTGGTCTCAGACCTGGAAAAAATCACAGAATCATTTAGGTTGGAAGGGACCTATAGAGCTCATCTTGTCCAATCCCCCTGCTCAAGCAGTCAGCCACAGCACACTGCCCAAGGCCACGTCTGCTCAAGTTTTGAGTATCACCACAAAATGGAGGTTCCAAAACCTCTCCAAGCAACCTGTTTCAGCGTTTGACCAATCTCACAGTAAAAAATTTTCTTGCGATCAGATGGAATTTCATGTGTTTTCATTTGTGCCACTGTCTTTTGTCCCGCCAGCAGGCACTGCTGGGAACAGTACAGCTCCTCATCTTCATTCCCTCCCATCCTTTATTCATACACATTAGTAAGATTTCCCCAGAGCCTTCTCTAGGCTGAACAAGTCCCAGCTCTCCCAGTTTCTCCTCAAATGAGAGATGCTCCAGTCCCTTAATCATCTTTATGGCGCTGTGCTGGACTTGCTCCAGTATGCTCATGTGTCTCCTGTACTGGGGAACTGACCCCAGTAGTCCAGATGTGGCCTCAGCAGGGCAGAGAGGAAGGATCACCTCCCTTGACCTGCCGGCAACACTGTTCTCAGTGCAGCCCAGGATGCTGTTGGCCGCCCTTGCCACAAGGGTGCATTGCTGGCTCATGTTCAGCTTGTCCACCAGGACCCCAAGGTCCTTCTCTGCCAAGCTGCTTTATAACCAGTCAGTCCCCAACGTGGGTTGCCGCATGGCGTTATTCCTCTCCAGATACAGGACTCTGCCCTTCCCCGTGTTGAACTTCATGAGACTTGTCCAGGCTGTTTAGGTCCCTCTGAGTGACAGCCCAACTGTCTTGCGTACCAGCCATTCTTCCCAGGTTTGTACCATCTGCAGACTTCCTACAGGCACACTCTGTCCCATCATCCAGGTCATTAATGAAGATGTGAAATAGTCCTGGACCCAGTATTGACCCCTGGGGTACAGCTCTAGTGACTTGCTTCCAACTGGACTTTGTACACCGATCACAAACTTCTGGGCCTGGTAATTCAGCTAGTTTGTAACCCACCTGCCTACTTCCCTAACCCATGTTTTGTCAGCTTGTCTATGATGTTATGGGCGGTAAGTGTCAAAGGCTTTACTGAAGCTGAGGTAAACAACATCCACTGCTTTCTATTTGTCCACCAAGCTAGTCGCCTCGTTGCAGAATGCTGGTCAATCAGGAGTTCCCCTTTGTAAATCCATATTGACTACTCAGGATCACCTTGTCCTTCATGACTCTGGAAATACTTTCCAGGAGGATTTCCTCCATCAACTCCTAAGGGACTGGGATGAGATCAACTGCCCTGTAGTTCCCCAGAGCTTTCTTCTTGCCCTTCCTGAAGAAAGGAATGGTGTTTGCTCTCCCAGCCTCTCCCTATCACCATGATCATTTAAAGATAATCAAGAGTCATCTCGCAATGGCATCAGCCACCTCCATCGCCACTCATGGGTGCAACCCATCAGGCCCTATGAATTTAGGACCAGTTTGTTTAACTGCTCCCTAAACTGGTTCTCTTCCACCTACTGTACATCCTGGTTGTACCAAACCTTCCCTCTAGGTTCAGGGGCCTGGGATTCCTGAAAGCTGTTTTTACTGGTAAAGACTGAGACAAAAGGCAGCATTAAACACCTTGGCCTTTTCTATGTCATTTGTCACCAGCTCCACCGCCCTATCCAGTAGTGGACCCATGTTTTTCCTGGCCATTTGCTGTTTATTTACTTTCATAATTCTTTGTTGTTGCCCTTCACATCCTTCTCCAAATTCAACTTCAGGCCAGCTTTTGCCTTCCTAACCCTGTCTCTGCAAGATTGGTCAGAAGATCTGTACTCCTCCTGGGTCATCTGCCCTCCTGCTTCCACCTTTTGTACACTTCCTTTTTATGTCTGAGTTCAGTTAGGACCTCCTTCTTGCTTGTCCATCCATACCATCTTTGCTTGATTTCCTACTAATTGGGACAGTCCCTTCTTGGAGGAAGTGACCACTGAGTATCAGCCAGCTCTGCTGGACCCCACCTCCCTTCAAGGCCACAGCCCATAAGATTCTTCCAAGCAGAGCTCTGGAGAGGATAAAGTATGCTCTCCTGAAATCCAGGGCTGTAGTCCTGTTTTTTCCCCCAGCTCTTTTCTCTTACGATCTTGAACTCCATCATCTCATGGTTTATTTAACTTCATGTCCCTGATCAGTTACTTATGCTTCATAACCATCAGGTCCAGCAAAGCACCTTTCTTTACTGGCTCCTCCATCCACTGTGCCAGGAAGCTGTCATCAATGCATTTGAGAAATCTCCTAGGTTGCCTGAGCTCTTCGGTATTGTCCTTTCATCAGGTATCAGGATGATTCAGGTCCCCCATGAAGATCAGGCTCTGGGAATGTGAGGCTTCCATAGCTTGTCTGAAGATCAGAATTCAGCCCAAAACCAACAGGAACATAGATTACTCTTTTAAGTCTGGAAATGAGGAAAGACATCTTTTGCTAGCAACTTGTCAAAACCATAGGTGATGAGACTGGGATAAAATACTTTAGGACTAGTAAGCATCAGTAAGACTGACGGTAAGTCTAAGAAGCATTCAGACAACCAGCAAATCTCCAAAAGTTTGTTCAGCACCTCCTGGAAATAAAATGATCTTCACTCCACCTAAGAAACAAACATACTTTGGACTTCGAATTCAATAGGACTTTCTATATTGGGAATGCCTTAAAAACCAAGCAGTTATAAAGGCAAAATTTAAGATGAACAAATTATCAATACCACAGATTAAGACCTTTATAGTTATTCAAAATGTATACAAAGAAAATATGTAAAATACGAAAGAAACAGAATATTGACTGCAATAAATATTATGCAAAAGCTCCCTGAATACTAAAGCTCCCTGAACTCCCTGTATCATATACCTGACCATCCCATTACAGGAACAATAAATAAAAGCAACTCTACTCAGGAATAGCTTAGAATAAAAAAGGTTTAGGACTTGACAAACATTTTACAGAAAGTCCTTGTAACTACAGCTGTGCTAGATAAATAAGTAAAAACACGATTACTGAGCTGAGATTTTTGAGTTTTGGGGTTTTTTTTGGTTTGTTTTTTTTTTGTTTTTTTTTTTTTTTTTAAATTTAAATTAAGCTTTCATTTCAACCTACAAACAGCTCTTTGAACTCCTTCTGGACACTGTCCATTTTGCTCAAAACACTGCTAAAATGAATGGTCTCTTCAGGGCCTATTATCCTTTGCTTATGTTTAAATTAGCTTCTACAGAGAAAACTAAATACAAGGATGTTTTTGTTCTTGATATAATTCCCCATGAATCTTAATCTAAAATCTTAATAGTTATCTTTGTGATGCTTACTTTTTTCTTTAAATCCTAGACTAAAAACATGCTTACCAAATAATTTCCACTGATCTTGTCAATATGATTTCATTAAACGTAACTGCTTCACCACAAGAAAATTAGTGTTATTAAAAGGTAGGGAGTATGTACTTACTAGAATACTACAGTGTTTTTTTAATATGGAAAAATAAAAGATCAAAGGGAGGTAAAGTACACACACCTACATACCCCAAATGTGTATTGTGATGATATCTAACAGCTTTGTGCAAGGATTTCCATATTTAAACATTCTCCAATTTAGGTTTGTTGAAATGACAGTAAATATCCATTCATAGTAATGTTTAGTTTAGACACCTTTAACGTAACTTCTAGCATTTATACAGATACATGTAATTTTTGGAAAGTTAGAAGCAGGACTCAATAAGAGAGGCAACTGATTTTTTTTCTTCCCCTCCAAACAGATTGATAACAACCACATCCCAATCACTACTGTGCTTCAAACCAGCTTATTCTATTAAACAAGGATGCTCATCATATTGCTCTTTGCTTACAATGATCAACTACTCAAGCAGTAAATAACATTATTAGTTGAATCAGACTATTAAGAAGTCAATGAAGGAAATACTGCAATAATTTGTTTAAATCTGCCGCTTCAGAAACCTTAGAGCTAATTACATCAAAGGCTGAAATTCTTGTGGAAAAATATTTCACAAGTTTTAAAATTAGTTGCAATGATTTCCCATGCACGAATTCTATGGAAAAGGTAAAACAACAAAGGATTTTCCAGTTCTAAGATTAAAAAACAGAAACTAACCTTTCTGATTCTGAATTACTCCTGGATCTTCACAAAACTGGACAAAAAGTCCTTCCCAAGAAATATATTAAACTAGCAATACAGAAATATGCAAGCCACATCTAAATGTTTTAAAAAGTAATCGTAAGAAATCATGACATATCCTTCTTCATGCTTGTCCTTGAAACACTGAATACAATTCCAAGTGATTAACTCTGCAGTTTCATACATTAGATATACCAAGATCTCAAGAAACTTCACTGATCCTTGCTCTGAGTTCCTCTGTATTTAGTCTGCCAATTTGTTTTGGAGACTGCTTAATTTGGTATCTTTTGTGTGTGTGTGTGTTACCAATTAGAAGTCTTACTGTAAGCACTCAGCTTTTATAAGATATTTATGAAAATACATTGACCAAAATGCAATATAACCTAAAAACTGAATGATTAGTAGCAGTATGGAATGTCTTGGTGACGAACAGAATAGCTTCCTTTTCTGTATTACTTTCTATGACCTTTGCCACTTTAAAGTTTCAAGCAGTTAAACACCTGTAAGTAAAGAAGGCCAATTTATCTGATCTATGGGTACAGAGGTGCCTGTTAGTCAAAACCCGAAGTGCCTGTTAGTCAAAACCCGAATTCTTGTTTGACTATTTTCAGAAGGAAGTAATTAATTTTGTAAGTCAATTTCAAATGTTCTGTTTTCTTTGTACAACCTCTTGTCTTTGATCCACCTATCTCTCAATCTTAACATTTAAATTTTTCAGGTAGTATGATGGTAGAATTAGGACCTTCCCAGCATGCTTCTGCAGGAGGGAGGAATGACAAACCAAGAGTAGTAATCTAGACTCAAGCCATAGACTGAAAGACATTCAAGGCTAGGGAACAAACAAAAGCAAACGTTAGTAAAATACCTCTTAGAAAGACAGGAAAGTGGATAGTTATGATATATTATGGGGGAAAATATACAAATCACTGAAAAGATTAGGAAAACTAGTTATAGTAGCAATAACCTGCACCGCATACTCTACGGAATGACTGGGGAAGTTTCATGTATCTGACTTTTCATGAATAAATCGTATTTACACAATAATGCATTTTAGAATGATTGCAAGTACAGCAATCAGCAAATGCCAACATTAGCAAGATGTGCAAAGTGCACAAACAGAACGCACTGTTCAAAATGTATGCCTATCATTGCATTCTTTATGCCCATTATCTATTTTATGGAATATATTTTCAGAAAAAAACTTGTAATAGAAAAGCATATATGGACCATTCTAGCGTAGCCCAATTCTGATCTCCTAAAGACTTCATATAAACAAAACACTGCAAACAAAAAAGCGCCTTTATATCACATGCAACAGAGTAAAAATCTTGTTGATATAAACTAGTATTTTAATTATACTATAACCTTCAGCTGCAATTTGAATTGTATAAAGCAATGCTGACTTTACGTGCAACCCTAAACCTTTCCAGTTCCTAGCAAATTTATCAGTTCCTTTTTGACAGACTGGAATGTCCTCAAATGTCCCTCCTTTCATCTGTATTATTAGATATATTGCTATAGTATGGTACTGTGTGTGGACACACAGAAAAAGAGACAATATGAACTGTGTATTAGATAAACTACCAGATTATCAACATACACTTAGGCTAAAAGCAAAATCAGTAGGTCAAGTGAAGTGATTATCCCCTTTTATTCAGCACTCACGAGGTCAAACCGGGAACACTGTGCACAGCTTTGGACACCCAGTTAACAAGGCACTGAAAAACTGGAATACATACACTAAAAAAAAACAAGAGGAGGGTTTGGGGGCTGAAGCACGTAACATATGAGAAGAGATGCAGCGAACTGAGTTTGCTTAACCTGGAAAAAGAAAGCCAAAGAGGAATCTAATCAGAGTTCTCCACTACCTAAAGGGGAAGAAGACACAGCCAGACCCTTTCAAAATGAGTGCAGAGTAAAAGCCAGAGAAGCTGTGGAATCTCCATCCTTGAGTATTTTCAAAACCCAACTGGGCAAGGCCTTGAGCAACCTGACCTAACTTTGAGGTTTATCCTGCTTTGAACAGGAGGCTGGATGAGTTGACCCCCTGTCCTCCTCCAATTTTCCTAAGTTTCTACTGCATTTAAAGAAATATTGTACAAATCAGAAATGCACATTATTTTAGCTGCAAACTGAAATTACATTTAAAAAACCTTCGTAAAAATTGGATTTTGTCCGTTCAGTATAAGTCTTGGGGAAAATGCAGACATGCATTTTCCACATGCAATTAATGCCTTGGAATCTGTAACTGAAAGGGTAACTCAAAAGAACTCTTCAACTGACTAAAATGCTGACCAACATCCTCAAAAATGTACAATTGTCCTGAATTCTGACTCAGGACTC
Source organism: Falco naumanni (assembly GCF_017639655.2). NCBI lineage: Eukaryota > Metazoa > Chordata > Aves > Falconiformes > Falconidae > Falco > Falco naumanni. Next base: position 49,502,015 of record NC_054058.1, on the reverse strand, counting down.
AGTGTTTGGCAAACAGCTAGCACAAATCCCTCATTCTCTCTGCTCTCCCATTCGTGTCTGACTTTTGTCTGGCTTTCCCTACATTTTACCATCCCTTCTCATGTAGCTAGTTCTCAATCCAATTGCAAACTCTCTTTTTCACTTCTCAAATATACATGAGTCACCCCTTCCCTTCTGCATCCTCCTGTGCTACTGCAGTCAGTGCTCTGGCAGGTAGCAGACATTTCTTCATATGCTGAACTTTGCAAAACCACTCAAAACCACGCTTGAGCCAACTTATTTTGCTGGCAGTACAACAAACACAAAGTGCTATACTAGCAATATTAACGGAAATAAGTGCTGAAAAAGAGCATATAACTTTCTGTCCTGGTTTTGGCTGGCGTAGAGTTAATTTTCTTCATAGTAGCTAGCAGGGGGCTATGGTTTAGATTTGAGCTGGAATCAGTGTTGGTAACACAGATGTTTTTGTTGTTGCTGAGCAGTGCTTGATCTAAATCAAGGCCTTTTCCGTTCCTCGTCCCACCCCACCCCTGAGCAGATTAGGAGTGCACAACAAGTTGGTAGGGGACACAGCCATGGCAGCTGACCCCCGCTGACCAAAGATCTCCCAAACCGTATGATGTCATGCTCAGCATATAACACTGGGGAAAGAAGGAAGAGCGGAGGTGGGGGGGATGTTCGGCATCATGGCATTTGTCTTCTCAAGTAACCATTAATGCATGATGCAGCCCTGCTTTCCTGGAGATGGCTGAACACCTGCCTGCCCATGGGAAGCAGTGAAGGAATTTCTCATTTTGCTTTACTTATGCACACAGTTTTTCCTTTATCTATTAAGCTGTCTTTATGCCAACCCACATGTTCTCTCACTTTTACTCTTCTGATTCTCTCCCCCATCCCACGGGGGGGTGTGCGGGTGGTGGAGTGAGCGAGTGGCTGTGCAGGGCATAGTTGCTGGCTGGGGTTAAACCACAATATTTTCCTAATGTCATCACACAAGTAAACAGTAGGGGAGAAGGATTTTTTTTAAAATTTCTAATAAAAATAATGGAAGTAATCAAATAAATTAATCTTAAAATGGACCTTAATACATATAAACCCAAGCCTGATAGGGATAACAAAACAGTGAACTCGGGGACTGGGACATTACTTTCAGTCTTTTGCCAAAGGCTTTCAATGTGGTAAACACTGTTTTGTTTAATACTTTAACAGCTAATTCCAAGGCGAACTCAATTCTTTTTTCATACAGACTTTTCCAAACCATTCCCCATGCAACTGTAACCATATTTTTAGGGCTCGCCTGTTGTTAGGTGTAAGTCTAAACGTGTAGCTAATATTTTCTGTAAGGTTTTTGATAACTGCAAAATAGTCAGGGAAGGCTTCCTCATGATTTGACTACCAGACCACGTATTATTTAAAGTAGGAAAAATTACACCTTTTGTAGGCATATGCTCCAATGAAAACCCTCTGGTGATGATACCTTGCTTGCCCAGTTCTAGGAATAAAGAAAGGCCTGGTTAAACATTATGAAACAGACTGGGAAAAATTGTACAATCAGAAGGAAAATACATTACGAAGTTTCAAAGAAAGTGCTTCAGACAACTTGGGAGCCTGGTAGCACAGGACCTTCTGAAAATCTTGTCCCATTTAAATGATTATTTATGCATAAAGTCACTACTCATATTTAAGTCAGGTTCTGGTTTTGGCTGGGATAGAGTTAATCTTCTTCCTGATAGCTGGTACAGCGCTGTGGTTTGGATTTAGTATGAGAATAATGCTGATAACACACTGATGGTTTAGTTGATGTTAAGTAATGCTTACCCTAAGTCAAGGACTGATTTCCCGTGCTCTGCCAGTGAGGAGGTGCACAAAAAGCCAGGAGGGGACATTGCCAGGACAGCTGACCCAAAATAACCAAAGGGATACTCCATATCATACATCATCATGCTCAGTCTAGAAACTGCGGGGAGTTGACCAGGAGCTGCCAGTCGCTGCTCAGGGACTGGCTGGGCATCGGTCAGTGGGTGGTGAGCAGTTGTACTGTGCACCACGTGTTTTTCTCAGGTCTTACTCATCTCTTTTTGTTATCTCTCTTTTCACTGCAATTCTTATTATCATCGTAATTGCCTTTTACTTTATTTCAATTATTAAACCATTTTAATCTCAACCCATGGGCTTTACCTTTTTCCCCAATTCTCGTCCCCACCCCACTGGGTGGTCACCCGCAGGAAGCCAGCGAGTCGCTCTGTGGTGCTTAGTGGCCAGCTGGGGTCAAACCATGGTGAGCCAATACTTTGGAAACAGTTATTTAAAATTATGATATTAAAGAAAAAACACAGTTTGAACCATATTCTTCACACTGATAGGCTACCCTTGCATTTCCTAATTTTGTCAGACTTGAGTCGTGCCTGTTCTAACTGTTCTGTGTAACATCCTGTGTGCTGCACAGTTTCACTTAAAAGATGCTAAACTTTGTGAAGAAAATCTAGCACTGGATGAAGGATCTATAACTTAAGAAAGCCAAGGCTGATATTTGGAAGCTGAGTCTGTTGGCTCCATAGTAACTGCTTCACCTCACTGCCTATGCAGACATGCTTTGCATTTTAGTTCACTTTTACAGACTTGCTCTGTTTATTTCCGTTGTCTTTGTGAAAAAATGGAGACAGAATTAGTACAAAGCTATCAGAGGCTAGGACAAGACAGGCTAAGATTCTGAATGGGCTTTTGAAAAGTATTTTTTAAATTCTATGTTTAAAGTCAAAATAAATATAAGAAATATGCAGATAAAGGATAATGCTTATTGCTTCAAACAAGGAGTCTGAAGAGCTGCTAAACTATATAACAAGGGTTACTTATTAGAAAAATTAAAATAACTACTCAAAAACATTTACTCTAGTTTCCTAAGTTACTAAGCAAAACAGATAAGCCTTGCCTAATCATTCTGTAAAATCATCTCAATACATTTACGGAAGTAGCAGCAACTGTCCTTAGAGTAGAAGACCAGAATAAGAAACTAGCTAGCCCCCATAGTGCTCAGCAGAAATATACTCTCCTTAATACAAAAGTTACATGATTATCCTGTTCTGTTAAATATATACAAAAACGTTTGAAACAGACATTAATTATGGCTCTCCTCTTGTGAATAATCAGTCTGGTCACCATATTACTAGAGAATATAACCAATGAACAGGACGGTCCCAGCAAGTAAAGGAAATCTTTCCATCCCTGCACAAACTATTTTGACCCCATAAAATATATAATGTTTTATAAACATGAAACCATTTAATAGAAGTAAAATTGTTTCCTCTTTATCTTGGTGACAAGCAATGGATGGTGGTACCAATATTTCTAACAAATCTCTGCCTGAATGAACAATTTGTTTTAATAGTGGGTCTGATCCACTCTGCTGCATGAGAGATGAATGAGAAAAGATTTTTAAATAAATTAGATTATTTTCCATAAAGTATAAAATAATCTACAGTTATCTCTTTATACAAATACTTCACACAATTTATTTAGAAAGATTCACCCTTGCTTCATAATCATGCTAACAGGGATGCTATTGGGTCAACTACATACATTTGTAATGTATTCTGCATTATGCCAATTCCCAGAGGCCTCAACTGGTGACAGATATTAATGCAATCCTCCTATACACCAAATTTCTAACAATTTCAGAATGAACAGATTCCATTACTTAAGGAGAGGCAGCGATGCTCCTTCAGATTCCTGAAATAAGATCTTGTGCTCATTACCTTGTAAGGCTATCTGAAAATTACAGTTTCTATTCAGACACTAGAAAAACCCTAGAACTGTGACAACTGCCTGCTGAAGCATGCACTAAAAAAGGGATTCCCCTTGAACCGGCTAATAGAAAAATTATTTTGAAAAATGTTTGTACAGAAAATGAAAATTAAATGCATTTATATTTATATTACTGAATGATACTAATATCAAAGTTTCCATTACTGATGTCTTTGACAGTTTTAAAAAAAATAATCAGAAGGTGCATTAACTACATTTGAACTTCTAACACACCAGTTGCAAAAAGAGAACACTATACTGAGATCACATTACATGAAACCAAAAATCTAATAAAGTCTGAAGAGCTTCCTGTTCAGTACAACTGTTTTCCCATACAGTTTTTTCCCCTAACAATCACCAACACCATAACACACTGTTTGCATGCACACAAATGCTTCTGAGAGCTATCAGTATTACTGCTATTATAAGTTAGACATTCAGCAATATATTTTACATTATTTTATCCTACATTAGCCACGCTTGCTCTTGACATTTCCTTAGAATGAATGGCCAGCGAGGACTGCTAGGTGATTATCTTGAATTAGTAACTCATCCCTGCAGGTCATTAATCCACAGAAAATGACCAGCTGCTCTGAAGACATTAATTCATGGGTTTATGTCATACATGGAAAATGTACTCTTAGACTCTACTGATGAAGATTTGCTAATTTTTAGCAGACATTATAAAAGAAATAATTATTTGGCAATAAAATATATTGTCAGATATTTTATTAAAAGCATAAGCTGTGCAGCACTAATGAATTAAATGAATTCTGCAATGAGTAACAGGACATTGCCAAAACAGGATGTATTTTAACTGGCTCCCAAATGATGAATTGCCTGTCATATTACAAGCAAGAATCACAGTGTGTAACCTAAGAAAAAAAACAACCTGGCCTGTGGTTGAATCTAGACTGGCCCCAAACACAGGCCCAAACTCGGGTTCTTCATATGCTGTTTGTGAAACACAGGCAAGATTCAAGAGTACAGTTAAAAAAAACCACCCCAAAACAGAACCACCAACCAACACCCCCCCCCCCCCCCCCAACAAACCAACCCATGGATCTGAAAAAAAATGCTTCTAGATTCAGATGACACCAGGGTGCTCAAATCTAGAAGATTTGTCCTTTCTGACAAAATTTAAATTAGGAAGCAAGTAAAAAACCTTTATTTGCTATGACAGAGTGTATCAGACCAAGGAGAAAGCTCTGGTAGTTACATAAAAGAATCATAGTACTATAAAACCTCCACAAGCGAGCAAGAAATCCCAGATCCAGAAATATCCCAATCCTTCTGAAAGCTGACGTTAGATTTTCAAAATTTCAAAATTATTTAAATTTCATTTCCCAAGCTAAGAATGGAAATATTGAGACTCAATACATTTTTACATCAATAGCTTGATTAATGTTACTAATATTACTTCTTGATACTAGTTTTACTAGTCGGTCTATACTTTTAGCTGCCACTTATTAATAGAAAAATGGCAGGAAATTCAAAGTCCTTTGAGAAAAATGCAGAAGACTATGAAGAGTAGTAGTGATCCATAGGGAATCCAGGTATATAATCCTCGTATTACTGGATGTATCACTGATAAATGCTACTCAAAACCTGCTAGTCATTCATCTGTTTAAAACTGTACAATAATCAGAATGTTGTAAGCTAATTTTAATTTATAAAATTAAATTTATTACAGACTCCACATTTTTTCATATTCAAATTTCAAAATGAAATTGGATTTCCCATTAACCCCCTTTATTTTTAAAACTATGCAAGCTACTTAAATTTCTTAATACAGTTTTATTCTTTATTTGTTGACTCAAACATTAAATTTCATTTCATCACAACTGAAACAAAGCAGGTTTGTAACTAAAGGATTTGATCTTAAAATGGAAAAAAAAAGAAATAAAGTGGACTAATTATTGGAGATAATTGATGTGAAAGGTTCAGGATTTGGATATGAACTGCCTAGTATCCACAGTGGTGAGCGAGGGAAGGAGAAAGAACTGAAGGAAAAGTTCTGCATTTTCATGAGTCTTCTAGATTACGAACTACATGCCTAGATGACAACACACAAGATGTGTTTATCAAAGGCAGACAGAAATTGAAACAGAAATTTTCAGATGAAGCAAATCTGGTTTTATAAAGCACCTTACATAGCAGACCACTGGAAGCAATGTAGGCTACACAGGAGAAAAAACTGGCTAACCAGATGGGACAACTGCCTATATTTAATAGGGAACTCTTTGGCTGGGACCGTTTTCTATCAGAGCTACTCAACCACTGGTTTGGGGCTCATCCTCTTTATTACTACCTTCTCAGAAGCATGCAACTGCTAATGAAATTTGTTACTATCAAGAGGCTTTGAAAATACAAAGGCCTTATTGTAAATACAGAGCAACTCTAAGGAAACCCAAAGGAGATGACACATAGCCAAGCACAGTGCTCGTAAACACAAAGCTGTGCTCTTCAGAACTAAGTTGGAATCAGACCAACCATGAAAAAGATCCAAGTAGAGCGCTACCACAGTGATTTAAACCACCTATATATGAAGTAGCTTTTGGAAAGGCAACTGTAATTCTCAGCTGTACCTTCCTCTGAAAAATGAAATACACGACACAGTTAAGACATCATCTAGAATAGTGTTCCACAGCCTGATCAAATTAACTCTTCTGAATTTTGCTTCTCATTTAGAAATGCTGATTTTGAAACTGGTATATGATTCAACTTTGCACGATATCTCTTGGGTCACGCCAAAACACGCTGAATAGTCCAGTTTCAAGAAAGATTACTCAAACTACAGCAGGTGCCATGAAGGACCATGAGGATGATCAAGAGAACAGAGTCTATTCTGCAAGATTGAGACAGACTGGCATATTTAGACTAATAAAATAAAAAAAGGATATGAGTGCTTTCTATATACACATCAGAAGGGTAAATACTAGAAGAAGAAAACTTAAACTAGAGAACAGTACTGGCACAGGGAAAATTTGTATCCATTAGCTAGGAATGGATTGAAGAGTGAAAAGAGAAATTTTTTGGCCATGAAAAAATGAAATACCTTCTTGAAATAACCTTCTACACGGGTACCAACAGCAAAGACAGCTTTACATGTTTATGAACCACAGTCTATAATGTAGCTGATGACCATGAGAGGTGCCTGAATTTGGCCCAAGGGAAACTGTTTCATTCTATACTCCCTTATTTTTTTTTCCCCCTAAGGAAATGCCAGCTGAAATAATTCTAAATTCTGTACCCAAAAAATCTAAAATACATTTGTTACTAAGAACAGCAGTGTAAATATACCCCCCGAAAATTAAACATTGTGAGGTAAAGAATCTGTGAAGAGACTGCCAGCCAGTTTGGGATTTGCAAAATTAACACTATAGATTAATCCTTGCATTGAAAGAGGAGCTCAGTACAGGAAACAGGGCTTAGACATTGTGCCCAGTTCGACTAATGGCAATGCACTGGGTACTGGACTAAAAGACTTTGTGCACATTTTGGTGAAAATTATTTCTACCACAGTACTAAGGTACTAAAGTACTAAGTACTAAGGTACTGAACAAGAGGGCCGTTTCTTGAACTACAATACAGAAGGCAAATTAGAGGCTGGACAGCAGCTGACAAAGCATGAAGTGATTGTTTGCATCAAGTGTCAAACCGGTATATATCATAAATAAGCTTTCATTTACAGAAGAGGTAAAAGTATATCCATTGTCCTACTACATTCTTAGGCTTTTATTTGCAACGAATATCAGAAGGCTATTTCATATGGAAATATGGCCCCATTCAAATTGGTAGTAGACAGACAGACAACCTGGGAAAACAAAAATTACAAACTATCAAGAACTGACAGTAGATTGTTCTTTTTAATCTAAGAAATGGTGGCTGGTAACATCGGAACTTGAGAGCAGCAACCTAGATTGTCTGTATGGAGATTACTGAATTGATTCAGTTCATGATTTTTCACTGTACCAGCCTCCTCTAATTTTACAAGATTAGTTTTATAGCAAGTATTAGCTGGTAAACAGTGTCACTAAAGATATATGGACTCAGAAGTCTAAGCAAAAAAATAAATATCACAGATCTCTGGGGTATGAGATTTGTTTTTTTTGAAAAGAAACTGAAAATTACAAAGCAAAGAGAGAAAGAAACGCATGTATCCATGTAGTCAACACATTCCAGTAAATTCTCTCTTCCTTAAACAGTAGGCAACACCGCCTTGAAGGCTGTAGGAAAATGTGTATGGCAACAAGCGGACTGAGAAACAAAGAAATATTTGTTTCTATCATTGTGAGAACAAGATACACCTATTAAACCGCAGTCTGTATAAGCTCTAGTGTATACTGATCACCATGGCATATCCTAAGAATGAAAAGAACTTCAATGTGACCTATATTCTATGTCTTCTTAGAGCCTGGGAAGCACTCTTGAATCTAATTTTAAAAGCTACCATGTAAAACCAATTAGGGTAGGATCCACTAAGCGAATCACTTTTGAAGGACTCTCCTGTAACAAGCTGCAAAGATAAAACGGCTTTACAGATTTATTGCCTCATAAAAGGAAGGGAAAAATTTGAAAAATGTAAATAAACTGTATATTAGCTTTTTTAATGAAGGTGAGACTTGTAAATTTTGTTACATCATTTTATTTCAAGGTTGCACTCTCACCATTCATCCTGTTACACCTGCACTATTAAAACTCCACCAATAGATTAACTGCCAATTTAATTGCTTTGCTATCTGATCTTGCTCAAAGAAGAGAGGATTATTTGAACACTACTGTGAAGTCAACACCAGCATTTTCATAAATGGAACTGTAATGCAGACATGAAATCATGGGAAGCTATCAAGAAAAAGGTGATCAAGTCCTTTGTATTGAATTGACTATACTTTGAGAAAAAACAATGGCTCTGTTAAACTCACCACCACAGCCACCACCCACAGACAATCCCTGCTGCCCCTTTTAATTAATCCTGCGGGAAAAAATTAGTTTTTGCTGTAAAACCTAGTAAAAGTCTGCAAAATGGTTTTGTTAAATCTTAAATTGCTCTTTTAATTAATTGGTAATTTTCTCAGCATACTGTACTGTCTGCTGAAGCAACATTATTGAATATCCCAAACGCTTTTCACACTACAGGGTGAAAAAAAAAAATAAAAGGAAAAAAAAAGAAGAGGCATAGATGCAAGAAACACTACCCCACCACAGGAAGTGTATGTGTGTGTGGAGTCACTGGTTGTAACAAGACTGGGGAGAGGTTAAGAGCCCCCCGTGCTTCATAAATAGATTTTAAAATAAAAAAGCAGACGTGGCTATACAGCTTCTATATTGTAACATCATGACTTCTTCTCTCTTGACTCACACAGTTCCTGGAGAAGCATGTTACAGGGATTAAATCCTTTTGAATGTTAATGTGTTCCTCTTTTGAACCACAAAGAATATTAATCCTCCCCCCTCCCCCCCATCTACTAACAGCTGCACTGTTTTTTCCTACTTAACAGAGTGGAACCAGATAGCATGGCACGATTGACCTGAATGTAAATATTGCTGTTTGGTTTTGAACTGCTTACTTTTTGCAGAAATCTAACAAACCTGGCATCAGCTTATCTGCAGCACAAATGAGAATAAATGTCGAGGCACCTAGAAACTGTTTTCTAAACAATTACATCAGAAGAACTGTAAAAATAATTTATTACCTTATTTAAAAAATGAACACACTTTATAATCCCCTTGAACATTTACAGTGACTAGCACAGGAAATCAGACTGGAATGTTCCCAGAGAAGGGGTATGCACACAAATACACATGCATATGTAAATATATAGATTATGGAAAAGTGAGTGTTAAAGCAAACAGCTACAGTTCAGGCATGATTCCAGCATATACATCTAGAGTCATACATAAAATCTTTATGAATTATTCTGAACTCTATGCATAACTCTCATTCAAGTACTTTATATGGTTTGCAAAGGGACTCCAGTTTCAAAAAAAGCTAGATAATATAATACAAGAATATGCAGGCTGACAAAAAAAAAAATCCACTGAATTTCTATTATTAAAATAAGTATTTTCACACATTGAAGAGTCCTAAGTCAGATCAATTGCCAGAGTGCTTTTCATTCAGATTTCAATGTATACCTAACAGATAAGCTAATACAAAACCTGGTCTCTATATATAAACCTTTAGAGTCCCAAACTTCAAAGCCAGGAAAGAAATCTCATTATTTACACTATTTGGAATTTTCAGACATGCTACATTTTCACATTTTCACCATCTCTATTTTTTGAAATATTTAGAAATATCAACACTGCAAAAGCATATTATATATAAATTAGTAAGAAACTAGCATAGTTTATGTTGAGAAAAGAGATTATGCTGATTAATTAATAGAAGTTTCCAATCGGTTAAAAAAAATCCTTAAAAGACCATTCTTTCTGACACTTGTACTACAATACTTAAGCCTTTGGCATAAATTATTATTTACAATTAATGTGTACTTGCTGATGTACTTTTCAAAAGTCATGGTACTATTCAGAATGTCCAATCAGTGTTAAGTTTCATTTATTTCTGTAGTTCAAAACCAGCCCAACCTGTTGGACAGTGTACAGGCTTAAAGCGCTGTGACAGAAAAGAGCAAATATTACCATATAAACTACAAACATTGGTATCATACATGACTTGGCTGAGGAACTTAACGTGACAATTGCAGTACATTTCTAGAATAAAGATGCTTAACAAAAATCTTCTCTCTCATATATACGATATGAGTTATAACTAAGGACTAAGAGTGAACATACTTTAAAAATAATCACAAATATATTTTAAACAGGAAAATGACTGCATTTAGGATTTTATTTATTTAAAAATATATTTATGTATATGTATTCCTTCCAATTAATCTTGGATATTTTAATAGAAATAAAACTCCAGATTACCTTGCATTTTCCACTGAGGTATCATTACACCCAAAAACGTAAGGGTAACAGTCTGCTGCACGCATGGAGGCTCTTACCCCATGGTTAAAACAAGGCAATTCAAGGTAGCTTAAGTGTGCAGTGGTAGATTTATAATCCAAGACAGAAATCTGTCTGAAGATAGTTATGTAGCATTTCCCATGCAGCACCTTGCTAGCCAGCTGTCCATTGAAAAACCAAGCACAACCCCCCACTGAATAATGTTCTAAGAAAAGTGTAATCTGGGGAAAGAAAAGCATGAGACACATGAAATGTGACAAACTTTGGGTTCTAGAAGAATTCAGAAGTGTTTAAATATCATGCCTGGGTAGAAGGGAGATTTTCAGATGATATGAAAGTTAAAGTCAGAAAATTTAACATCTAGTTCTACTACAATAAATACTTTTAGTACTGAAAACATGTTTAGTTTTTTATGGCTTACAAAGGCAAACCACATCCTAAGTCCTTGTTTTCTAGTAATTAAAATACATCAAATACAAACGAATGGCAAGTTTGTGGAACCGTGTTGGTTAAGATCATATAAAAAGGCTCTGTCCAACGACCCTGGAGTAAGGAAAAATGAACTAGACTTCATCCTAGTTCGGTGTGTGGGAGAATGCTGGATCTGATCTCTATTACCACTAATCATGCATTCTCTAGTCTGGTAAATTTGACTTAAATATGGATGAAATAAATACCCACCTTACTGCATTTCACACAAGTCTGGCAATCCAGAAATTATGTTAAGTAATTGTGTAAGCACCGTGTAGAAGTTAAAAATCATGTTGCTTATTTAGATATTCTTCATACAGAAGCATAGACAGATTTTGAGGTACTCTCAATTCAAGGAAAGAGGGGGTGGAAAGGTGAGAACAGAAAGAAAAGTGCTTCACATTGCTTAACACTGACCCATTCAAGCAGTTAAGGAGCAGCTTGGAATAGCTCCAAAGGCTAAAGCAGCTCCCCTTCCAGTTTTGCTTGGCCAGATGGAAGATGAACACATTTCAGGATTTCAAGCAGTGATTAGGCTTGCAATACCTGATGCGTCACTCCATTTTTAGCTTCAATAAAACCCCAAAACCTTATTTGCTCATTTCAGGTAGAATCTGATTAAAATGTTTTGGGGATAACAAGATGTATCACTCCAGGGAGGCAGGGTGGGGGGGAAGACCCTAAACAAAAAGGGGAAACGAACAAGGATAAAACGGAAGAACTCTCAGAATCTGGTTGATGTAGTAACACCATCCTGCCCTCCATGGGAACCCTTCCCCTTCCCCCCACAACTTCTGTAGAGCTTTGACATAACTAAATATTCCATCTCCTTATAAATGTTAATTCAAAATACAGAAGTATGCTAACTTTTTCCAGATTAAGTTCTAGCTGTTTCTCTGTATCAATGACTCTATTATCTCTTCATCTAATGATTTTTTCATTGTTTCAATTTATACTCCTTATTTATCTGTTAAGCTTCACTATTACACACATTACAGTGCCAACGAGATTACACAGCCTTATAGTGGACACCATGAGAAATCCTGTATGTGATCCTGGTACATCTTATTACCCAAAACATGCTGTTACTGCTTTGTTAAGACTAATGCCATCATATGAATTAATACATGGAAGTATAATAGATGCTTTCTTTAAATTTAAGTGATAGAATCCTATGCTGTCTTTGTTGCAGGTCTCAGGTTCAGTCACCTTTTGTAGTCATTGATGCCACAGATCTGTACCAGATCTTTTAAAAAGAAATACTAATAATTTTAAATTAGTATGTACTGTAAGGGTTCTTTTAAAACTCTGAGAATTGCAAAACAGTTAAGGTGAACTAGAGGACAAGAACACAATGGTTAAAAAACTGTTAAAGAAAATAATTTGCTTTGCTCTTTACAAATCAGGGTCACCAACAGAAGCTATAATACAGTAACGTAGCATACACTGTTGACAGGAGAACTTGCTTTATCCTCAAGGGAATTTCTTTTGCAGTTGTCCTGAGTTTAATCTTACTGCCATTTCTTACTCTTCTTACTATCTCAGAACCAGGGTAGAGCTTAATATGCTATCAATGGAAAGAATTAAAAGCAGACCATAAACTGAAATTATGCACTAATAAAAGGAACATGGAAATACATAGATTTTTTCACACTTTAAAATATTGTTAGATTTTCAGTCACACCATCTGCTTAGTGAAATAATGCTCAATGAAATACCAGTTGTAAGCAGGAAGTCAAAGGCAATTTACAACTCATACAAGGTTTCCTGCCAGGCAGAGAAGAAAAGAACAGCAGAAGAGCTTAAGTTTGCACTGAGAAGACTAAGATTTTTAAGCCTATACCCCTTCTAGTTCTATAAGGGCCACACAAGCTAAAAATTTCCCTTCTTACCCATATTCGTCCTAGATTTCCTTTCTTCTACCAACGTACTTGTTCAGTTCTGATTCAGAAATGCAGACTTTTTTCTCAGGTATAATATTGAAAAATACTTACTAAAGGAGATTTCAGCTTACCTGATGAAGATCGTTGCCCAAAACATATTCCTGAAAGTAACCTGGTGCAGCAGATGATGCTCTGATGGCCTGCCACAGTTTATACTGACAGCCTCCAATATAATGAGACTTGACACCAGGAAGGTGATTGTAGTTTCTAAAAACAAATGCTTTCAGTGGTGTTCCTCTGTTCACAATGGTGCTTACTGCAGCTACCTAGTGAGTTAGGAGAAACAAAAGCAGTTATATATGATGATAAAAACAGTTACACGAGAATGACAGCTTCTGCAATATGAAATTCAATTGATACATTAAATGTGTCTCTGGAATCCTACTTGGTTCATTGTTTATTTACTTTTTTTTAACGCCTAGCTAAATTTTAAAAAGTGAAAGAAAAAGAAACAAACCAAAAAAACATCAAACTTGTTCCAGAAAATGCTATTTTTAACCTGAAATTGTTTCCACTGTCTATATTCTGTTTCTACCAATATCTACCCACTGATATTTAAACAAAAAGCTAGTGTCATGTATATGATAAAATGTTTTGCCTTTACGAATAGCAGTTTGTTCTCAAAAGTCTGTAACCAGCAATACAACAATGCCATTAAATACAAATATTGGAAACGTCAATCAGTTTCTTTCTCCAAGTAAATGATTACTTAATATTGCAACCTCAATTAAAGGATTTCAGGGAGAATCTCTCCCAAATTAAAACCCAAAAGAATCAAACATAAGTTTTCAAGGTTTTCTGTAAGGACACTGAAGCATCATTAACAAAAATTACATATGTAAATGTAAGCGAAAAGCCAAAACGGTACTTCCATACAATAAAGTGTATGACTGCAAAAAAATTTTATCTTACAGATTTAATCACATGAAGTGAGAGTACCTATAGTTACAACCCAGTGTTAGAATGTGCAAGATCTTTTGATGATGATGCACCCAGCCTGGCTGGCACTGTCAGAACAATACTCTTCAGCAGCCAAATGGGTGTCCAAGTCTATTTCATTTACTATTTTACAGAGTAGAGTGTTTTTGTGAAACATTACTAACACCACTAGCAGCTGTGATAGCACTGTATTCATTTCAATTCTTCAGCTACATAAGATACACCATTTAATTCACAGGAAGTCTATCCTTACAGAAAACAAAAGTAAAATTTCTATATGACAATGCAGAAGCAACACACGTGCATGATTTTACTCCACCATTTCATGAAGGAAGTTTCCTCTTTTTGTCAAAAGGAAGGTTTGTTTTTAAATACTACTAGAAGCAGTAAGAAAAAAAACCTGGAAAACTTCATAGAAAACTTATCAAACCAATGCTTGAATTAGTTTTTGGTAATACTCATATACACTTCCTACTTCATGATACAGTCTAAGCTGTAAAGCGCTGAGCATCTTCTGGAAAAATCCATCTTGCCATGAATTTGACAGCAGCACAGCATAAAACTGCACATTTTATTTTGATTTTGCTGTGCCTTGTAAAGAGTGCCACCACTGCTACAAAGCCATTACTGGGAATAGCTAGTTTCAACTCTATTTATATTCACATTTTATTACTGAAGAACATGGAAGGAAGCCAAAGATCCCAGTTCAAAGATAACTTTCAAGTCAGCATAGGATAGCTTCTCTCTCAGAAAGCAGCATACCACTCCAGCCTTTTCATGTCCTTGTTTTAGATATGGACTGGGAATGCAGTCAGTCAAGCTTGTGTTTCTATGTTTAGAAAAATGTGAATATCTTCCATTTAACAGTAAAGCATGGAATATAGTACTACGACACCAAAACACCTGTTAATTACAGATTGTTTTGAAATACATGCTATTATATTTCTCTTCTTTCTTCACACCCTATTTTTCACCAAAAATAAAATACCCATGCTTTCTCATTTTTCACTCACGTGCTGCTGCTGTACGTAACACCCCTCCAATTAATTGGTGCCCTTTATATCACACAGGAAAAGCAGAGATCTTGGGGCCTATGAATGTGACTGGAGAAAACCTGGTAATCCAGATAAAAGTAAGAAGAAACCCTGTTCTGTCACTACACAGTAACTCTGACCATCGCTGACACAATACTCCAGATACTAGGATCTCCAGATACTAGAATTCTCTTATACGAAAAAGCAAACTTTGCACAACTTCAAGAAGTTGACCTAGTATTTCTCTGCTAATAAGCTTTTTAATATCTCTGAAATATTCTAAGTTAAAGTATTACATTAAAAATAGGAGAAATTGCTGCAAAAGTTTTATAACCTAATAAATTTTTATCCTTTAAAAGCAGGTTATCTCACGGAAGCTTGGAGAGCTAATCAATACTCATGCTGTATAACCAATATCCTTCCAGGGATAGTACTCTTACACAGAACTCTTAAAATTGCTTGTAGAATACACAACAGTGTTTACCTTAGAAAACGGTACTTACCTTTGGACATTTGGAATTTCTTGCAGTTTCAATCATAAGATTTGAGCCCATTTTTTCTCTACAAAGAAGGGTAAAAAAAATTGAGAATACTCCATAGTATAGCATTCAGAAAAAGACATATATTTTTTATCATCCTTACTTCTGAGAACCTGGCATTTAATAGAAACAATCCTTGGAATTCACTTTAATAACCAGATTTCTACAGTTGACTTCAATGGATCAATATTTCAAAGCTTCTAGGCTGTTGCAAATAAGTCTGAAAAGTGAGGTTTGGATTCATTCACTTCACCACATACTTAACCACAAATCATCAGGATTACTCAACTACCTTGTGACAAGAAAATGGAGTACTTTCCAACATTTAAGAATCAAAAGAATCAACACTTTGTTAAGTGGTTTTATAGTAAAGAAAATTGCTATAATGAACTGTTATGAAAACAAAAGCTAAGGAAAGAAAGATGCCATTCTACATGATTTATGCCATTCTACATGATTCAGAAGAAAGTTAAAATATCTACATGTAATCTTCCATAACAATAATTCAATATGCATTTAACACCCCTTTCTGAAGTGGAATCTTTTCATACACATACATTTTTATAAATCTGACAGTGAAATCACATGAGTGGTCAACACTAATTTATCATCACATTGGCATTAGGGTCAGTATTCTAATTGCCAACTAGAAGGTAGCTCTTCTGCCTAATGCAGCAGACTGAAAGATATCGGCGTATTAGCCAATAATCTCATACTGGCATCTATTTCAACTTCAATTAGCTTACAGTAAAGATAATTTTCTTCCTTCCCTTGAGCATAGACCACACAAACACATCTACCTTATTCTGCAAAAACTGTTTTCAGTATTGTCACACTTAAGTAAGGTGATTCCATGTGGTGCTGTTAGCAGATCATCCATCTATAGCTGACACTACTGTTGACAGTAGGTAGTAGCGCTCCCACTGTTAAAAACAACACCTTAATCTAGTCAGGTCAGAAGATAAAAGAAGCTTTAAATGCTACAATAGCTGTAGTCCTCAATGCAGACAGTAAACTGTATTTGGAAGTAGGACAATTTACTGTTCCACTAGTGGGTATCTGTGCTTGAAGGAAGCCTGTGTACGTGTCCTTGAGAGGGAAGACAACAGCTTCTGGTCCTATGATTGAAGACTGCTGCTGACACAGCTTTTACATCAATAATGCTGTTTTACTTTATTTTTTTCAATAAATGTATTAATTCCAGTCTCAGAGTCACCAGCTAGAAGGGGAAGATTGCCATCTGCACTCAACAGCTGATCACAGAAGGAGACGAAGGCACACAGAGCCATGAAGTAGGAATATACAGAAATAAGATGAGATTGACAGAGGCGAGATATGACAGGCAGGTACTGATTTGCATCACTGTCACCTACTTCATCCTAAGTATCTGTATTAGATATTTTTTCCCAAACCCTGAACACAAAAGGTAAAAAACTGCACAAGCAAGATCTACTACTTAATTATAGGAATTGACAAATAATTTTCCCACATGCTGTTTCTCATGAAGGCCAGGAACTGATGTTTTAGAGTAGGTACACAAAATCCCTTAAACAACTATGCAACTTTAGACATTAAGGTGTCAAGAGAAAAGTTTAGTATCAGCTCCAAATTTATTTAAATTTTGTTTCTTGCAGTAATACTGTAATTGCATATTATATGATGTCTTTGTCAAGCCTCATTGTTCAATTATTTTCTTTACTGAAGTCACAACACAATTAATTCCACCATTCATTCACACACTGTGTTAAAAGAAGTGTCTCATGATTTTGATTTTATTGAATAGTCCCTAGTCCTTGAAGAAGGGATAAGAATGGTAATTCTTAAGATCCCTTACTATCTCAAATTATGGCTTTAACTTGTCTGCCCTTCTTCTTCTTTTTGTCTGGAGCGACTAACTGGTATAGAATGTTGCGCGTCTAGTCACTGGAGAGCGGTCTCAGTTTATACTTCAATTTGTGTAACAATACTGGTTTGAAGTTTTGTTATTTGTAAGCTCAAACACATGCATTATCCATTTTCCTACCAACAGGGAACACGTTGCTTTTATCCTGCCCTCTATACAGTGCTTGACTGCTTCTCAAGATTACAAATTTCCAGTAAAACTTGGAACTATAAGCCACGTTCTTCTTACAACTGCAAATCAATATAACATGACTGATGTAGAGTAAGTATAATTTTCTGCACAAAGTAATAAAACTGATTAAAACCAGTCCTCAAATTGCAATTCAGGGAATACACAAGAATAGTTAAAATAAACATATACATAAGACACAAAAATCAATTCCCTACAGCACTCAGAATAAAAAGTTAGTTAAAATAAGCTGTCATTTTCTGAAATTGAATTTATAATATGCCTTATGAATGCATGCAAAATTAGCTTAATTATTTTCAGCAAGAATACTTTCAATATCATGGTAGGGCTAAATGTATGTTGCATGCCTATATCTCACACACAGATAAACTATTTCAAGCAAGGCTGACAAGTCTACTGCCATTTAAACAACAAAAAGCCACCCAGAATAAGTAAAGCTTTTAAACTGAAACCAAAACAAAGCAGCTTTCCCATGCAATGACTGAAAGTTAGAGACCTGACATTCCTATTGCCATACAGAAATGCTGTATAACCTTTCAGTTCCCTTTGTTCTAGGCTACCTCTCAAGGAAGCCTGCAGGAATCCCTGCTTTTTCAGTAAAATGTTCTGTAGGCATAGCACCTCCCTTCAACAATGCAGAATTAGGTCAAGAAAAAGTAATTTGTTGTCCACTAAAATGAATTATTTTTTTTTTGTGAATAATAAAGTAACTGCCTGCATTCTGTCCATTGCACAGGAGCAGAGTGCTTTACCTCCCTCATGTGTTACATGTGGCTGCAAAAAAAATAGCATTTTAATTAAAGGCATTTAAAATACTTTCACATGAGGCAATTCTGATTTTCACATAAACTCTTTTAGTTGGGCAGGAAAAGAAGAAAAGCAGAGAAAAAACCCTTTTCTAAAAAAAGAGGAACTCAAATATCTGAGAAAAAAAAAGAATTATATTAATTTTTTAAACACATTTATTCCTAAATATATATGAGAGCACAGAGAAGTGGTGCTTGGAAGCCTCTCTCCACTTCAGTAAAGTAGTGAGATGCTTAAAACTCAAGCGGCACAAGTATTTCCGCTATAATCTCTACAAAAAACTCTTCCAATCTCATAAAACACATTAATCATGTTGCCAAAGGAACATGTCATTACCTATCCAAAGAAATTTTTTACTATTTTTCATTTGTTCTCAGAGAAGGTTGTTTCAGTTCTTTCGTTAGCAGTTTCCCAAAACCTAGCACTATGACATTCATTTGCTAAAAACTATAAAGAATGGAACTATCAATACAAATAAAGATGAATAAAACTAAGTAATAAAACTGTAATATCATAATTCCTTTCAATGACTTTTCCTGAATATCCATTATATGTGTTTGTATGCAGATCTATGAAAAAATACCATTTCATTTGGAACTCTTGACACAGCGAACAATTTTTCATTGCAATCCTTACAGCTCATTTCCCTTTTCAAAGAAAGGGGCAATGGACAAAACTCCTCGATATAGCAGCTAAAATTAACCCCCCCTACTACAGCACACTATTTCAGCTCTCACCATGTTTCGTATAAGAAAAAAGGCGCACCAGGCGGCTAAGTCCAATTTGTAGATCTACAATGAGTCAGATCAAGCAGAGCTGGCAGGCATACAGGATTATAATCAGAAATCATGCATTAAAGCTTACTTTATTCCCCAGAAACAGGTATCATTACATTAAGGGCTTTCAACATTAAGGGTTTTGGTAAATATGAAAATGGCTATTTCAAAAAGAATAAGAGCATATGCTAATCCTTTCTAGTTTTAAGAATTTGCTTACCAGTGAAACAATACAAACCCAAAGGCTCTCAGACATACTAATTACTTTTCACCTGATCATTTGTTACTTACTTGAGCATTTTTTCCCATATATCACTGTCATAGAAGGCATGGCTCCAACCCATTTTTACTGTTCCAACAATGACATTCTGCTTAAAAACATCTGATCCTAACTTGCGATACAGTTCCTCACAGTCATCCAGAGGGATATGGAACAATCCCAACATAAAAGCTAGTATCGCTCCTGAAAAAGAAATATTTTGAATTGTAAAACATAGCCTGGAGTAAGATTATAGATTCCCATTTAATGTAGTTCATAGGTTAGCAGAATATCTATCTTGAAAAGGGAAGATCAAATGATAGTTATATCACTAAATTCCTGTTCAGAGATCACAAACTATGCCTCAAAAGGACATAAACAAGACAGGAGAAATCTACTTTCAAAGACAAAACTAGAAGTTGAAAAATGGCAATATCTCATTATGCAGATTTCATCCCTGCAAACAAATATATGGCAGAAGGCAAAATGAATCCATTGCTTTATTTGGAAAGAGAAATTAGTAAGAAGAATCTATGCTGTGGTATTAAAAATATATTTGGAGCATTACTTGCTATCTGGCAAACTGAGTCAGTAAAGAAAAATTCTAGGAAAATTCTGTAAAAAGAAGGGAGCTTTGAGTAGTTCAGAATACATTTGGTTGCAACCATTTACAATTAGTTATTCATACACACTGCCATCTAGTGTGTGCCTAAAAAAATTATGACCTACCCTTGAAGGAACAAAATCCAAAAAGCACGGTTGCAGAATACCACAAAATGGACTGTGGAAAAACACAATTAATGCATTGCTACAATTCTTAGATATATTAAACTGAAAGGGACATATACAAACTTGAAATCCAACTGTGTAATACTGTAAGGACATGTAACAAAGCATTAGGAATAATTAAAACGCATTATTTTTCCAATTTGGAAAAGAAAATACATTTTAACAGGAGCAAATTCTTATAATAGATTAAGAATAAAACACATATGCAGAAAGAACTACATAAAGAAAGTTACAGGTGGCTTAAAGGAAAAGTTACTTCCAAGCTTCTTTTGCTCTCACAAACTTGCCACGACAGCTGAGTGTCAGTGGACTGATGGTCTCAATTTTTTGAAATGCAGCACACATGCTTGATATAACCTGGGCCTACCTGACAAAAACCTTCATCAAGAGACCCTTACTTGATTGCCAAATCACCAAATGCCTGTATTCAACATAAACATCTACCAGCAGAGAAACACCATTTTCCTGAGTCATGCAAATCTTCTTCTACCTTCTTTCTTCTTTTTCTTGTAACTCTCCAGCACCAATTCTACAATATAATGCATTTGCTATTTTGGTGAACAGTTTCAAAGACAAGGAGTCAAAATTCATACCAAATGCAAATTCATTTTCACTTCACCTCATAAGAAACAGCACCAAAACCTGCAGTCTGCATCAGCACACATGGCAGTAGATAATACCAGAGTCAAGGTACACATTTAAAGGGCTCTGCTGAAACCTGCCGGTTGGTAACCGACCCCCACAAAGTAAGTTCAAAATCCAAGATACAGTGCAGGCTCTTGCTAGATGGCCTAGTGAAAAAAAGCTTCTGATGCTTCCATTACATCCTGCTCTGTATCACAGACACCTACACTTCACCACCATCTCACCCTTGATGCCCAACAACAAGAGGAAAAAAAAACAACCTCAATAAAACCTAGGAGGCTAAGGAGCCTATCTTGAAGAGCACAGGGATACAGCTGCCTAGCAAGACACAGTACAGTCAAGAATGTAACTTGAAAGACAGAAGTATTCCTTCTTTATTCAGTACTAGTAAGACTTCAACTGCAGTGCTGTATCTGGACCCGAATGACATTCTTCAAAAAAGATGTGGACCAATTGTGTAGTTTTTCTTTTTTTCAAAAGTCCCTCAAAAACAATCACAGGTGAAGAAAATCGGTCTGTAAGGAAAGTCTGAGTAAATATGCTATGACAAAAGCCTTTAAAAGAACAGAAGGCTGCTGCTGCAAAAAAAAGTAAGATTCAGTTATCCATGTTCCTGAGCAGTCAGGACAAGAACAAACAAATCTGAACTCCAACAGAAGAGCCGCGTTAGTGATTTGGATTTTTTTTCCCCAAAAATGTAGACACTGGAGCACTAGCACAGACTTTCTGAAGAAGTCTGACATGATTCTTAGGAAATTGCCAATAGTGAAATACACACAGCTGATCTTTCCCCTTGGGAAATGAGATGATGCTCCCAGCAGTATGATACCATGACTTGACTTATTCATGAGTTCTCCTGAAAAAACTTTTCTTCTATCAGGAATATTTTCAAAATGCATTTCAGAACCGGAAAGACAACATGGGTTAAAACAAAACAAAACAAAATGTCAACAGACAGATGCCAGCTTTGTTTAAGGAGGCTTCTCATCTGCAAATGGCTGAAGGCTGCAAGAATACACTGGGGCACTAGCCCTATGCTGTTTTTAACAGCTTGGGAGGAGTATTTTGGGAGAATATCCTTATGTAAAGTCTTTATGCAAACTTCACATACATCCAAAACTGATAATCAAAGATACCAGTACAATTCGGATGTAATAAAATGCACTGGAAAACAATATGCTTAGAGAACCTTTGATACCAGTATGACAATGACTGAATTCCTCATACGATGCATCTGAATGCCACTAACTATTAGCTCAATATAGAAACTCAGGTAAAAAAACCAAGCTGTATTTTTATAATTCTTGGAGGAGACCACCACATTTGAAAATGTTGTAGAGTATGCACTCTGCCTGTTCACGTACTCTTGATGTTACTAACTGCTCCCTGTGACTGAATTGTAAGTGCATCACTATTAGTATCTTTAACATCTTTAATACACTGGGAGACTGCAGTAGCAGCGAAAAGAACATACAAGCCACATTCACAGCATATCTGCAGATAAGTTGTCCTCAATGGGTTAAGAGCTCTGCACATCTACAAAAGCAAGTCATACTCTAGAAAAACAGTGATAATCACCCTCACAGAATTCCTAGCAGCTCAGCTCTCATGGGGCAATGGCACTTCCTCCTCTCAACTGCCTTTTTTTCATCTTTGGATTTTTGCATGGAACAGACAGTAAAGAATTTACATCAACTTAATTCCTGATAAAAAAAGTTCAGTAGTCATCACCGTGTTGCATGTGCTTGCAGATTTTCTGGTACTTCCATACTCAGATACAAATTTCAGCAACAAGCAAGTGACCTAAGTATGCAGGGCCCATCACTGCATCATCACAGTGATCTTTCTCTGGGACTGCCTGCATTTACACCCTGTGACAACCAGTGGAAAGAAGTACAGGGAAGCTAAATTACAAAGGTGGACTCTGATGCTAATTCACAGCAAACTGGTTATTTCTAAACCTCAAAAGGCAAAACAGCTAAATGATACTGAGAGATGAAAAGCAGAGCAGAAAAAACCCCAAACCTGCACAAGAGGCACCCTTCCTGCCATTTAATACATCACTTTTGTAAACCACAAGTCATCCAACTGCAAGCTTCTGCAAAACCTATTGGCATAAGAACCACCGACACAAACGGTAATGGCACACCGCTAGCACGTGCCGACAGGTAAGTATAACCTCTCCCATCCATGTCTTGCCACTTACTACTGGAAGCTGGACTACTGCAGACAAAAACCTGGTAGTGTAAGCAAAGCTTAAAAGAACATGTTAAGTACTTATGAACGGTTACAAACCCCCAAATCTGGTGAAGAATTAAGAATAAAATTAGTTCTTATCAGAATAGTGGAATTAAATTAAGAACAGCAGCCCTCTCCATCAAAGATAATATGTCTTTATTATGATTGAAGGAGACATTAGAGAAGTGTTTTGTAGTGAAACTACCTTCCAAAGAAACAACCACGTACTGCAAAATTAACTAACATGGGATTTTTTTCCAAAGACTATTAAAAATTTAAAGCAAGGAACTATATAAATCATGCCTATAAACAAATTCTGTCTAGTAGACCTAAATATTCTCCTCTTCTCTATTTTGGACCTATTAAGCAAATCTCTGGAAACACACACATTATAGCTTCTCACGGTGATCTGCATTTAACGTTATTTCTCAATTAAACTGTATGGAAGATAAGCATAGGGCGTAAAAAAGTGAAGAACGTGGGTTTCTAAAGCAAATTGAACCACTGAACAGCTGCATAACTCTTATGTTAGAAATCAGCATTATGCTGCTACTGTCTAGCATAATTTCTGAAAGAGATGACTGTCTTTTTAAAAGAACCTTATGCTTCTGAGTTTCTCACTTCCTAGGGAGGCATAACTTATCAAGGAGTCACAAGAGTAATTAAGAGTGGGAGGGACTTCTAAAGGTCACCTAGTCCAACCTTCAGTTCAAACAGGTTCAGTTGGAACCTTCAGTTCAAACAGGTTATTCAGGCATTGTTCCACCGAATTTTGCGTATTTCTAGGGATGAACATTCCACAGCCTGTGCAGGCAACTCCTTGCAGTCCAACCATCCTTGCAAGGAAAATATGATTCCTTACACCTAATTGTAACTTCCCATATTCCAACTTGTCTGTTGGCTTTTCTCCTATGATTGTGCACCTTCAAGAAGAATCTAGCTCCACCTTCTCGGTATTTTCCCATTAGCTGAAACACAGTAAGGCCTCCCCTTGATCTCCTCTCAAGGCTGAATAAACCCAGTTTTTGCACTCTCCCTATATGTCATGATCTCCAGTTCCCTGGCCCCCTGGCCCTCTCTCAGACTCAGTATGTAAAATGTACCCAACAGATTAAGGATTTACTGAGGAGCCCAAACCCTGGTATGCATGGGCCAAACAGAGTCAACGTCTCTGTCGGGTATGTTCTTGTGCACAGAAGCCAGTATGTGGTCGGCTTTCCTTGTTGCAAGGCTACACTGATGATTCATACTCAACTTGTTCTAACAAGACCAGGTCTTTTTTCTGCAAAGCTGGTTTCTAGCCAGTCAGCTCATCTCAAGTGGAGGGCTTTGTTCCTGGCTTTACTGAACTTTAGGTGGTTCCTGTCCAGCCATTTGTCCAGCCTGTACAGGCCAATCCAAACAGAGGGCATCACTGTACTGACTACTTCCTCTAATTTAGATCATCCAAGATTTTGCTACAGACATACTCTGTCCTGCTGTGCAGGTCATTAATAAACACAGGAAACACTACTGGCCCAGGATCAGTCCCTGAGAGCCACTACCTTAGTTGTCTGTAAAGGCCCATAAACAGATTTTAAGATGTTTGTATGTGTGTGCAAAATGAAGGTTTCACATTCACTTAAAAACCTCACAAATCAGTTTGAAGTTACAAGTATATCATGAATCACCCAAAGTTCTTATTCAGAAAAAAACCCAACTTTAAAAATCACACCTCTGCATTCCCAGCTTACACTCAAAGTCAGAAATCAGCAAGTTCCGCAAAAATCTACATTTATTCTCAATGTTCTTTTACTATATTGATAGCAAAACTCCAACTTGTATCAACAATTACCTGTGCTTACACCACAAATGTAGTCAAAAAGCTGATGAACCGGCTTGCCAGTTAGTTCTTCTAGTTTCCGTAGAGTCTGAAGTGCAACTAAACCCCTGAAACAAAAAAATCCCCTTCACATACAATGGTAGTTTTATCTTACATAGCTCTAATTAAGTCCACCTTTGCTTAATTATAACTCACTCTAACTACAAGAATCCTGAATGTTTCAGGGAATAAAAGGGTAGCAGAAAACAATTATAAGGGAATGGTGAATACTAAATATAAATTACATACTCAGGCATACCAAAAGTAGCATGCAACCGCTACAGCCATATTGTTTTGTAGCAAAGGCTCAGGAATGAACATCTTCTGTGGATGCAGACTCAGGACAGATTTTAGCTGCATCCACACCACACAGCACTTAAAGTTTGGTCTTATATAATGTCCCTTGGGGCACAGGATTTTTCTGTCTGTAATTTTTTTTGCTTCAATTCAGTGTGTCTGAAATAGTCAGATGCATTCCAGACCCATCAGACTTATGCTTCTACAACATGAAACAGAACATCTGGCAAGCAGAGAGAGGTGCTATTTCTGCTGGGCTGTAGCTGAAGAACTGTGTATAGCGAAAGGAGCACCATCTTGCCAACATGTTCTGCTGAGAATGGCACCTCCTACATGCTGCTCCCAAATCTGTCCTGCCTTGTGCTGAAGAGCAGTAGTCAACCCAGTCCATAACTATAACCTGCTGAACATCATCAATTAAGTGGCACAACAGCCAGTAGTCAGTATTTAGGCTCACTCTCTGGACTAATTTCATTTAGCATTATAGATGCAGACAACACTTTCTAAAGATAAGGTGTCTTATAATGTCACACACACCCCTAGAAATCTAACAGAAAAATTAACACACTTCATTTATGCATACAGGCATCATGCTGTCATATGTGAAGCATCCTTCCTTCTACTTTGTAAAATCTTCACGGTTTACCATGAACTTTTGCAAACACAAATGTTGAAGTTGTGACAGAGGCTCACTCCTTATTGAAGACAACCGACTTTGATGCAAGTAAAAAAATACTCTGAGGAAACAAAGAGCTCGTGAAATTGTATTTCTGCAATGACTTCACTTTCTACCAATAAAGATTCATTAATCAGTAAATATTTGCCAACAAGACTTCAAATAGGCCTGAAAACACAGCTTTTATTAAACATCAGACTTCATATTTAATGAACAGGCCTCTACCACTATTCTTCAAAAATTATGGTAGGTGCATAAATTCATGCAGAACTACAGCACACATTACTAAGGACATGGGGCGCAAAAATTCAAGGGAAAAAAGTGTTAGTTGTAGAAGAAATATAAATCATCAGCATGGATAGAATAGCTTTCACCACTAGTCTGTTCATTCTGTCATGACATCAGCTCTGCTAAGGCAGATCACCCTCCAGAAAAGTACAAGACAACACAATCATAAACTACTTCTAGCATTTCACACCAATTTTGTATTTCCAAGATCAGACTTGGGAGCAGACTAACTCAAACAACCATTTAATTTACTTCCAAAGAAGAGTGAGCCAATCCAAGCACTAAGTGTGTAGCTAACAGGCAATTTCAGTGTCATAGGGCTACTAATGCATGGAAATTTAAGCACAAATGCATTCAAAAATAATACCCATCACTTGAATAAGTCAAATGGAACAGAACTGTAAATTGTACATTGCATCTTTGGGCACAAACTTATCAAAGAGAAACTGAAAGTTTCTTTCCAGTTACAGTATGAAAAAAGCTACAAGTATATAAAAAACACAGAGGTTTTACCTTGTACCTCCTCCATCAATAGCAAGGACTCGAATTCCCCAGCCTTTCACAGGGTCTGTATATCCAATTATAGCTAAAGTCTCTCTAACAGCAGCCTGAAGACTTTCATCGTTTGCCTGTCTCAGTCGCAGTAGGCATGGGATTATTTTTTCCTATTGATAAATACAAAGATATTTCATTCTAACTATATATGTTTATACCAAAAGAATCCATGCTCAAATTTACTAATTTGGCATTTAATTATAAAAGCAATATATTAAACTCGGAGGTAAACATCTTTACATCTGTATTTACTCATCTCTCTAACAAGGGAAAGGACTCCAATATTATGTTGTACACACCTCATTGCTAAAGTAAATCCCTATCAGAATTAATCAAAGTGAAATGTAAATTTTTTAATAGCTAGAAAAGTTGTATTTACCAGCAGTTTAGTTTTATTTACTTTCATGTCACATTGGCCAAATATAAACTCAAGTATGGAGCACACAAATTATAGCTAAAAGCCCAGATTTTGTTGAGAAAATATAACATTGTTTCAAAACAGAAAATGCCTTTTAATTACACCAACATCAAAACAAAAATTAAAAAATTTCCTCACACTGAGTAATTTTTAAGCATACAATTATTATCACAAATATATGAAGTATTATAACCAAAACCGGAGCAGTGAATGTACTCTTTCATAATAAAGTAATTCACATCTATTCATGTGGATGCCCAACCTGTACCCTGCCCAGATGGTTCACCTGGCCTGCACTCTATTCCCAAAGATTTGTTTTCCAGAAATTCCACAATTCACATCACACACCTCTCACATCTTGTGGAAAAAGACATGAGACTGACAAATAATGTGATTTGCCTAGTATTACTAGAACAGTCTACTACCCGCCTCTCATCCTCTCGCTGCAGGTAAGAGAATTAGTAGGACTAGATAACATGAACTTACGTGACGGGAATACTACACTCATATCACCTCTCTTCACAGGAAGCATGCAAACAAGCATAAAAACTGTTGTGTGTATGCAGATCAACTGTACTGTACATTCCTATCTGGTCAATTGCAACAGAGTACAGAGTGTACAACCTTCGCCTATCACTACACTAAGCTATATTACCTATCCACATGACAATGCTGTATGCTTCTAAATTAAACACTGCAATCTGAAAAGCCTTTAGCTAGACTACTGATAGTTTGCATGTGAACCTGCTTGAACTAGCTAAAAAAACAGCTATAAAGATACATTCACATTGTAATCTCCACAAATAGAAAATATTACTATTCCACAAAACCAGAAAAGAAAGTTTTATGTTATTTTACGTCACTTATCTGTCATATTTATTTTTTGTCTAAACATGAAGACTATTTGCACCTTAATTGCAACTCCTCTGCTCTCTGGAAATTCTAGAAGATGATAGGTGAGTTCTTCAACCCTGCTGATACAGACTCTTCTATTAGAGGATCTTCGTAGGGCTTGAACTAAAGCTCGAGTCCTGTTATCAATACTCACTCTTGCAATAATCTAAAAAAAGATAAAGTTATAAAAATAACATGAAACTACTCTAAGAAATGTACAGTATTTGTCAAGACTAATTCCAAACTGTTATTTTAAGATTTCTCAGAAGTAATGGACAACATGTTGTACTAGAGATCTACTACAGGCTCCCAGTAAGCATTGCTTAAACATAAACAGGCAACTTTTTGATTGTTTACTGGACAGCTCACAGCAACAATACACCAAACAAACATATCAGCACGTACTCAGATGTATTTTCAGGGCAATTCTGAAATCACAGCATTTGGACCATGAAGAAGTGTAAGATTACTGTAACTACAACAAAAAAGAAGCAACTAGATCTATCTATATTTATGTACCCGATCCCTATACAATATGAACATATATATACACACACACTACATGCACACGTATATATAAATTTACACATAAATATATGTACTTATATAAAGAGGATATAAAGGTTTTTATATACATACATCTATATACTTATAAATAAGCATATGTATGTATATGTAAGCTTATACAACTTACATCAGTATGTGTATATATAAGTATATAGATTTTATATATGTGTATGTGCTGGTTTGGGCTGGATAGAGTTAATTTTCTTCATAGTAGCTAGTATATGGGGCTATGTTTTGGATTTGTGCCGAAAACAGTGTTGGTAACACAGGGGTTTCTGTTACCACTGAGCAGTGCTTACGCGGTCAGGGCCTTTTCTGCTCCTCACACTCCAGCGAGTAGAATGGGTGTGCACGAGATGTTTGGAGGGGACACAGCTGGGACAGCTGACTCCAACTGACCCAAGGGATATTCCATGCTGTATGACATCATGCTCAGCATATAAAGATGGGGGAAGGAGGAGGAAGAGGGGACACATTTGGAGTTGTGATGTTTGCCTTTCCAAGTAACCATTACACATGATGCAGCCCTGCCTTCCTGAAGATGGCTGAACACCTGCCTGCCCATGGGAAGTAGTGAAGGAATTCCTGTTTTGTTTTGCTTGCGTGTGCAGCTCTTGCTTACCTATTAAACTGTCTTTACCTCAACCCACGAGTTTTCCCACTTCTACTCTTCTGATTCTCTCCCCCATCCCACAGAGCAGGAGTGAGTGAGCTGCTGTTGCTGTCCAAGGCTAAACCACAACAGTGTGCACACATACTTATATAAGAACATATGTACTTATATGTAAGTAAGTACGTACATAGGTATATACTTATGTAAGTGTATATTTAATGTATACAAATATATATGTTTACATATAGGGATATACACATGCATGTATATATATACACTTGTATAAAATAGACATTGAAATCAATTATAAAGAAATAACATTAAACAAAGACTTGCCTTTTCTCTCTGAAGAGACAGATGCTTTTCCTTCTCTTCTGCAGTCTTAGCTTCCCTTGCTTTGTCCTCTTCATCCTTCTCAGATACTTCTTGTTCTGGCTGTTTACTCTTTTCTTGTGAAACAACTTTTGTATCGGATCTTAACTTGGGAACCAACCCACCAATGTAACTGTCTACAAAAGCTTGTACACTGTTACTGGGATAGGAAAGAAAGTCTACAATACTTTTTTTAGTGGAAATTGGAAGAGTGGTATTTGTCTTTTCAGCACCCAGAGTCTCTGCCTCAGGAGCTAAAGCAGCTGCTGAATCCACTGTCTTTTCTTCACTTATTACAGGATTTTCTGATGAATTAAGATTATTCCTCTCTTTGCTTTTAGACTCCTGTAATAAAGCATTCCTTTTTTTCTCTTGATCCATAACAAAATTATTATTAAAGTACCAGTTGATATGATCAGCTATGAAGTTGTAAGTCTCTCCAAAATTTGTAGAAAAGTAGCTTATATGAAAAAGGTGTGTTTTAGTAGACACTGAATCTTCCGAAGTATCTTGGTAAGTGCCACTTGAACTTCCTAACACAGACTCTGAGTCTTCATTTGCACAACTGGGTATCTTTGCAGCTGGGCCTCTGTTGCAATCCTCCTGAGTTCTGGCATCTGTGACTTGTTTATCATTTTCCAGATTTGCACTGATGTTATTTGCATCTGCATTACTTTTATTTGCTTTTCCCAGAGTACCTGAGTGTGACTTTAATCGAGCTATCCGTGAAACCAGTTCACTGTGAGTGCCAGACACTGCCTTTGAAACAGATTCTATAGTATTCTTAATTCGTGACATGCGATTGGTCACTTTTGTAAGTCCTTTGGAAGAAGAAGTTAAAAGTTTAGAAACTCTGTAGTATAAAAGGTCATGGCTGTAAATGTATTTGTTATACCAAAATGTTCTGCTTCTGGCCCATTTACACTGAGGCTCGCTTGTATGAAAAACTCTCAGGTGAATGGCATGATTTATCCTCCAGCAGACTTTAGGTCTATACAAATACAGGTATTTGTTTCTTTGCTTCCACCAAAGACTTTTTGGGTTAATCACAAAGAACAAACAGGTGTCTAAAGAGAAGTGAACTGTCATTACTTACAAATAATTAAGCCTTTTCTACGTTGCTTGTCTACTTCATTCCAGAAAATATATCTCAATAAATAAGTCTCCTATCACCGTGTTATCTGAAAAAGAAAAAAGAAAGCAAAAATGAAACCCTAAACCCAGTTAAACTAAACCCACAATGTTGCTTAAAGCAGGCCGCTTATTCTTTCAGTAAAGACAATCAAATAAAATGATCTTACAGGGATATCTGCCGCTGAGGACATATGGTAGTGTTATCCCAACAGTTCTATTTCAACACATTCTTCCTTAAAGGCCAGTTTAAGTTCATGTTGAGCAACACTCCACAACAAATACTTTGCTGAAAGTATTTAGTGACATACAGAAAACTGCTTGCTGGTCTTTCCAATGAAGAGAAACTCGTACAGAGAGACCAAATTTCAAATGAAACTGTCATTATGTATCACCATTCCTTTGCAGAATTCCTCCCAGAAGAGGAAGCACACCGATTCTTTGGGCAAACTTCAGCATAAAGCCACAAATTCAACAAAACGTTCCTAACTTAAGAGCAAAAGGCTGTATATAGCCCTTACTCTACAAAGAGAGATGTTTCTGGGGTGGATCAGAGTTTCACACGGCTATACAAGCTCCTGCTGAAACCGCAGGAGCAAACCCATTACTCGCCTAAGCAGCAAGCTCGGGCTCCCCTGGCTCCTGCCACAGCGCCAGAGGTCAGCCAGGCACACACGGCCGCAGGCCCACGCCAAGGGAGCAGCAGCCGCCTTACTTACAGGTTCCTCGGCAGCTGCCGGCGCCGCGCCCGCCCCGCCAGCGCTCCTGCTGCCCGCCGCCGCGGCCGGGGCTATATAGGCACCGGGGGGCACGGGCTCTGCCCGCCTTGCGCCACTTCGCAGAAACGATTTCGAGAGCGGCCGCGTAAACAAGCACCGAGTCCCGGAGCGGCCCCGGCCGCCGCCCCCGCCGCACGTCACGCGCCCACACCCACCCCTGCGTCACGCACGCGAGTCCCGCGTGCCTGGCACGCGCTCACCGACACCCCCCGGGGCGACGCGGCCCACCCCGGCGGAGGCGGGTACCTGCTGGGCAACGGCTCCCGCCTCCCCGCGCTCCCCAGGCCGCCGCCGAGCGCCAGGCAGGGCCTACCGCCCTCGGGAGCGGGGCCGACCGCTGGGGCCGCGGCCCGCGCGGTGCCGCCCCGGCGGAGCGGGCAGGAGAGCGGCGGTAGCGACAACGGCAGCGGCGCGGGGCCGCCAGCCGGGCCGGGCCACGCTACGGCGCCTGCGCCGCGCCCAGCACGCCGGAAACAGCTGAGGCACGCGCCGTCTCACCAGGCGGGGCGGGGGCAGCGGCGGGGGGCGGGCGGTGTGGCGCAGGAGGCGTGGCGCGGGGCGGGGCCCGCAGGGCGGTGCTAGGTCATGGCCGGGGAGGAGGCGGCGGAGGCTGCGCGCGGGCTGCGGCAGGCGGGGGCGGGGCGGGGCGGCGCGGCGCGGCTACGTGCGGAGCGGCACGCGGCGGGTGGGGCTTGGAGGGTGCGGGCACGCCTCGCCTCAGGGCGGCCCCGTGTCCCGTCGGTGGCGGCGGCGGGACTGGCCCTGCGTGAGGCTGCTGGCGGCGCCAGGCTCTTGGTGCCGCGCCCCGGAGGCGCTGGGGCGGAGGCTGGGGGGGGGGTGCTGGTGCTGTACCGCGCGGCTGGCTCTTTTGTGGCCGCACGCCCCGCACTTCCCGCTTAATACTTGGAGAAGGATCACAGACTGTGTGCGTTTCATGGGTTTGACAGGGTTAGGGGGCACATGGGTGTTACCCAGCCAGCCTGAGGAGCAGCACAGGCCTGTGAGCTTCCCACCTGCACTGTCTGAAATCAGTTTCTTTGAAGCTGGCTGCACCGAGGGTGGTGACTGCAGAAGGCTCATGAGGTGAACACCTCAGTGGGCTGCTGAAGGCCTCACCTCATGAGGAGGATAATACTTCATGTGTCGTTTCAGAGTCCAGTCATCTGCTTCATTCTTTCTCACAAATTAAAAAGTAAAATTAATTTTCTTACCTGGTGTTTTCTTCCCCAAGGGAAAATTTATATCCATTGTGTATTCTAATCATTATACTGTGAAACAGATTGAACTTTCCGTATCTCCTGATGCAAGATATTTTTCAGCCCTTGAGTATTTTATGAATATTATTTGAATAATTTGTAGTTACTTTTTTGCCTCGTGTTAATGTGGTGGGTTGACTCTGGCTGGATGCCAGGTGCCAGCCAAGCCACTCTTGTCGCTCTCCCTCCATCAATGGGACAAGAGGAGAAAATAACAATAGAAAGCCCAAGGATTGAGATAAGGACAGGGAGATCACTTACCAAGTACTATCACGGGCAAAACAAACTCATCTTATGGCAATTAAAATGTATTCCCAACTAATAACAGAGTAGGATAGTGAGAAATAAATCTAAAAACACCCTTCCACCCCACCGCTCACTTTGTCCCAGGCTCAACTTCACCCCCAGCTTCCCCACCTCCCCCCTGTGCAGCAGGGACGGGGCCTGGGGGCTGCGCCCCGTCCCTCACACCTGTTCCTGCCGCCCCTTCCCCCTCAGGGGGAGGCTCCTCACACTCTGCCCGGCTCCAGCCCGGGGTCCCCCCCACGGGGCGCAGCCCTTCAGGCACAGACGGCTCCAGCCTGGGTCCCCCGCGGGGTCACCAGCCCGGCCAGCAAACCTGCCCCAGCCCGGGCTCCTCTCCCCACGGGGACACAGGCCCTGCCAGGACCCTGCCCCAGCACGGGCTGCCCACGGGGTCACAGCCCCCTTCGGGCACCCCCTGCTGCGGCGTGGGGTCCCCAGGGGCTGCAGGTGGGGACCTGCCCCACCGTTACCCTCCATGGGCTGAGGGGCACAGCCTGCCTCACCAGGGGCTTCCCCAGGGGCTGCCGGGGAACCTCTGCTCCGGGCCTGGAGCCCCCCCTGCCCCTCCGTCTGCACCGGCCTGGGGGGCTGCAGCGGTGCTCCGCTCACACAGCCTCACGCCTCTCTCTGCTCCTGTTGTGCAACATTTACCCTTCCTTAAGAATGTTGTGACAGGGGCACTACCACCATTGCTGATGGGCTCAGATTTGGCCAGTGGCAGGTTCGTCTTGGAGCCAGTTGGAACTGGCTCCGTCCAACACAGGGGAAGTTTCTGGCATCATCTCACAGAAGCTGCCTCTATAGCCTCCCCACTACCAAAACCTTGTCATGTAAACTCAATGCAATGAAATTTTTGTGCTTTTACGAGAGTATCAAGACAGGACTTAGAGGCAGTGTTCCAGTATCACTTCCTCAGTAAAATATTCAGGAGCCACAAGTAGCTCATGAGTCATGTGTTATCTAGGATCCTTTTGCACAGGATAGTGGCAGTTCACCCCCAGGTGCTCATCTGTTCCCTCCTAAATGCTTTCAGAGTTGCCGTTAATTCTGGATTACAGTGGCCTGTTCTGCAGGTATGGTCTGCCTGCTTTGTCTGTAGGTGTCTTCATACCTGGTTGTATTATCTGGTGGTGGTTTACACCTGGCAACTGTTTTCAAGACTTGTGTGCTATTCTTTAATTTATCGTGGGGTTTCATTGTATATGGTTAAGATAATTTTTAAACCAAATAGCTCAAACAGTAGTGGCCTCTGCCCTAGGTGCCAGATGCAGCTAAGCTGGGAGGTTTTGCTGCCTGTTGTATGAGTTTCTCTGGGTAAAGGCTGCTTACTGTTACGAAAGCATGACAGCACTGATCACGTTTTAGCCTGTATCAGCATTAGCTTAAGCAGCTTCCCCAGCTGTGTCTACCCTTGTGCAAACCCCAGGACTCCTGTTTGCTTGCCAATGTGGTGAACTGAATTGGACCTCATCAGATGACTTCAGAAGCAATGGCTCATCTGAAGCCACAGTCTGAGCTGGCTCTAAATATGCTAACTTGCATTCTTAGGACAACAAAGTTTTAGACAAGACAAGACCTACAACTTCAGTAAGAAGGTTGGCCACGTTAAGCTTCATGCTGCCAGGACACATCCTTCCTCTCTTTGACAAATAAGGTGTTGGAGGTAGGTGGCAACTGATCCCTTTTAGCTGCACATAGCTCCTTCCTAAACAGTCACACTCTCTCCTTCTAAAATTCTGTTCTGTGCCTGCTTCGGTTTTTGTCTCACCACTGGTATATGTGTAATGGTATGTCAATTCATACCTTTGCTAAGGAAAAGATTTAAGGATTTCATATTTCAGGTCTACTCACAAACCCGTGCGTTCTTGCCACATGGCTCTCCACAGGGATGAACCAATCTGTCTGATCTGACATGTTCAGAGGCCCATGATTCATCAGCTTCTCAAAACAGCCACACAGCTCTCTGACAGAACTAAAAAAACACTGGACAAAAAAAGATAAATATATGTGTTTCTAGGCACAAGTTCTGCATCCACACATTCTCAAACATTTTGCCAATTTAGCCTTGTCTTTACTATGGTCATGACATTAAGAAGAAATGATCTAAAATTTATTTATTTGAAAGATAGACACTTCAACTAAGCTAATTTTGTAAGCTCTCTTAATAGTCAAAGGTGAGTTGATTCATTGCATTTGACTAAACACCTACTTTTCAGATAAGAAAGATGAATCCACCTGCAGTATTCAGAGTGACTAACTCCAATCACAGTAATTTCTACATAGCATGGAAACGATAGCATTTTCACATTTTGAAATATATTTTAATTATAGTAGTATGTACATTTGCTGTTTTTAAAATACTTCCATTTGAATACTTTGCGTGGAAGCCTCAACCAAGAATTTGGTGTGATTATTCGTGCTTTTTTTGCTGATCTCTATTAGGTTGCGTACCCAGCACTCAAGCCCTGTCAGAATGGTCCCTCAAAACATGATAGTTTCCAGTTTAGCACAACACTGAATGTACTTTGATTTAAATGAGTGCTATATCTGTGAATTAATTAAAAAAATCCAAGGCTTTCAAAACGTTCCCTCAATGCACATGTTCATACATGTTTTTGTAGGTAAGATGCAAACTTTTGTAAATCAAATTATAGATGAAAAATTGTGGCAAATCTTCCTACTTTAATGAAAGAGAGTTCCTTGGTACATATGATTTTTTTCATGTTACAGCCAAAGTATTGTGATGTCTATACTACAAGTGAGTTAACTGTGTTCATTTATATGTATGCTATACATTTAGATGCCATTAATTATTTCTAATATTCACATTTGTATGTTTGTCTTGGACTGCTACTTGGAGACAAAGTCACAATGTGTTATGAGGCAGTTTGATTCAAAAAATGGATATTTACCAAAAATTATCGTTCCAAAAATTTGTCTTTCTAGGGTTCTCTCTTTTGATCTATGAAATATGAACATTTTATATTTTCTTATACTCTCCTTCACTATAAAATGTGGCACAAACACACTGAAATTAATTAAGTCTGGAACTCCATGCAAAATTTTCTTACTCTTTATAGGTATTCCAGTTGCAGAGTCCAGTGACTTCAGCATAGATGAGTTAAACCTGAACAGAACAACTTCCAGGGGCGGGATATTAATCCTGTGAAAACAGTTTTGCATATACTTTAATTTTACATTTGAATCAAAGATATTATATGAACAGCATTTGAGTATACTTAGGCAGTGGTTTTATTTTTACTTGCAATATTGATTATGGATGGTATCCTGGAAACAGCACTGTCACTTAAGAGACTCAAACAAATTAAAAAACCGCAAGTATTTCAAAGCACGATGACAAATTAACATACATTAGTAGGGTAGTATTCTGCTAATAATGGTATCTAAGATAATTGCTTAAATCTAACATCTTCAATTAAGCCTTAGGGAAAATGCTGTTTTCTATTTCCATCAATATAGTATGACATAGGCAGAAGCTGTATTTTAAGCTTTATAAATACAGAACATAGGTATTCTGCCTCTTAACACTAGATGGCAGACAAAAATGGGAAAACATTTCCTATTTTTCAGAGATAGAGTATTGAAGAATTAATTTGCATCTTGAATGAAGATTCACTGAGAGTTCTCAGAATTATAAGAATGAACACCAGTGGACACAGACAGAAAATATCATGCTTATGATAGCATGGATACTCTCTACTGCAGTCTTTCATTTAGCTGTGAGTTTTGGCACAAATACTGCAAATAATCAAGTGGAACATTTCTGTATTATTTTCTTATTGCTTTTTTATCTCTTCTGCTACTTCCCTTCAATATTTTGCTCTTGTCAAAGAAGAACTAAAAATTCTTGAAGCCTTAGAAAGGCTTAAACAGCTCAGATAGAAGAGAAACTTTCAAAGAAAACTGCCCTTTCTGGGTGCTTGCATGGTTGTGAAATTGCCTTCCATAAATCCAACAAGCAGGCAATACAAGATTTGCATTGCAACTGCGTAGTATCTTTGTCTTACATCAGTTACCTAAAGTAATTAGGCTGCTTTGCTCCTTGTTGTCACTGAATTTTGGAAAATAATATAGGGGTAACACGTGCGCTAAGGAGGCAACTCATTTTCATAGAATATTATAAATTGTACTAAATATTACATAGTCCACCTAGCAGCCAGTGAAAATTTTGGGTTGTTAGCCTGTTCCTCTCCTAGATACATCTTCCTAAATAAGTGTGGCAGGAGGGTCAGAATCCCCGAGGGTACATCCACACAGAATCACACATTAAAATGCCAGTTCATCTAGCTGTAACACCACACTAATGTGACTGCTTGTAGGATATGAAGTACTGTCTGCGCTGTGCATGCACAGGGTGCTGTTAGTTAACAAGACAGTCTGGGATTACTGTACAAAAACCTGCTTTGCATTGCCTATTATTTATAAATGTGTAGTGCATCTATGGGACTGATAACCAGCAGAGTTTTCATAGATATTAAACCATGATGTGCAAGTACAGTACTAGAACTGTAATAGATCCCACCAAGTCCCACCTGTTCTTTTCCTCTCTGTGCTGCTCCTGTGGTTGTGCAGACCCCAAGCCAGTCTGGCTACCCTCAGTGCCTCACTGAGCAGTGCTGGCCGCCTTACGAACTGTAAGTGGGAAAGACCCAAGTTATTCCCGTGGTGTTTTTTCTGTTGAGGTTGTTCCAAATGAGTAAAAGTTAATGTACTGGAACAGAAGGGCAAGTGCAAAAGTAAGTATGACTTTCCTGCCTCACGGTTAGGAAGTAATCTACAAAGATGGCCGTAGCTTTTGATCTTTGTTCCTCAGGTTATTCTCATTATGTAACAGCTTTTGGTATAAAATGTGCATATAGAGGCAAACACCAGACTGAGGCATTCCCCTTCCCATGGGAGTCCTTTAGCCACAAGGACACAGAACTACATCCCTTTTTGCAGGGTTTCTTCTTGGTTCCATGAATCTTCCATTCTTTTGTGCGTAGTCACCTAGTTTCAACAGAAGGAGAAAGCATTTTGTGTTCTGCCTTGCCAATAAGTTGATGAACATGAAATTCTCTTAGGGAATCAGAAATGTGTATTTAAACCTTCTCAGGCTGAAAATTGCACTGACTCCATTTTCTTGTATCACTTGGGCCAATATTCCATTGAAAATAGCATTACACTAGATACTGTCAATGACTTTGTTCCTGTTCCTCTTTCCTATTCCTGCTGTTTGTCCTCTCCCCAACCAGGGACCTCCATTTTCTCACCCCATTTGAAACAACTGGACAAGTCCCAGCCTGTTCATTGAAGGAGTGGTTGTAGGACGCCTTTGGAGTTACAGGCTCTGCATTTGAATGGGTAAAGGTACCTGGCTCTGATTCAGATTTAAGACTCTAGATTAGAATCTGGATCTGGGATTTAGCTGTGCCTTCCTCTGTTTGTTTTCCTGCTCTGCTAAATCCAGGCAGTTTGCTGCTTCCCATACAATTTAAAGGTGCTTGGGTCCCTGAATCATGGTTCTGGATCCCTAAATCAGGGTTTTGCGTTCTGCTCAGGGAATTGGTGCCCCAGGTCCTTTATACAGCTGGCTTTAGCTTCCTGTCCCTCCACAGTTCATAGGCAATGGTCACTGGCCATGATCAGCGCTTTTGTGCATTCTAGAAATCTAACTGCTAAAACCAGGAGTGTACTAATCAAATAATTATAAAGTAGTTCTGAATAATGCAGGTGATTACTTAGAATTTGAAATTCAGACTCATGCTAGGGGTCATATTACAATTCCTTTTCAGCCCCCTGTGATTACTATAATAGCCATTCTGTTGACTTTCAGCACTCAAGAACTGATAGATGTGAATTTTGTTACTGCTGCCTCTGTACTGACAGTATGATTGCGCAAGTACCAAAAGTCTTGGTATAAATGGAAGGAAGTCAAAACTCACAGTCTCTTTAGGTCAACTGGAATTAATTCACTATCCACATTGTTTGCAATTGCTTATTCAGTATTGTTGGAGAAACGGAGTCTTTGCTATTTACTTTGTCTTTTAATTAAAGCATTGAAATATGTCTGACCTTTGCACCAGACCTTGAGGTGTTATACTAGGTTCCATCTTAGCATTTTTCCCTTTATTAAAAATTGCTGCTTATAACTTCCCATCTGTGGAAAAAATACTTTGTCATTCTTCTTCAAAACCAGTCTATCACAGTTCCTTCTCCTGAAGTTACACATTATTTCTCCTTTTTTCTTTGCTTTGACCAGCCTTGGTGAGGCTCCTTATCTGTCAGTTTTTTTCTGTGGCCCTGGTGTTTGGTGAGCTGGCAGGCCATTGAGTGTCCTAATAGAGAGCACAGACTGTCTGGGGTGCCGCAAATGAGAAAGATATTTTTTGGCAGAAGCCTATGTACCTGATTTGTAATGATTTATCTATCTCAGCTTAAAGTAGCCTGATGAAAGTTGTAGAAGTACCAGTAAAAGCTCAGTACTGTACAGGTAAACACTATTAAGTTGCACAAAATTTTACAGCAGCAGTGGGGGAAAGCCGTTATTTAAAGAATGGTTTACAAACTGTGGAAGATAACCCTACCACCATAATTCAAGTACATCAATTAAGCAAACCAATTCTAGGCTTTGGGCCGAGTGGGACTCTCAAGTCACTGCTGTCAGTAATGTCTATGAAATCAGAAACATACCCCAAGAGTGAGGTCAGCACCGGTGAATGATAAAAATTTTACTGAAACAGATTAAAAGTTATTTTTTCAGACATAATTTCCTTGGGGATTAAAAAGAGGTGCGTAGTAATGTACGTAGTTAGTGGTACTGTTTTATGGTGAGTATCTGGAACATGCCTAGTTACGAGTCACAGGGGGCCCATACCCGTTGTTTTTTCTCTGGCTTTAATGCCTGTGGCTAATTCCTATTAAAGGATGCACTTAATTTAGGAGAGTCTTGTTCCAAAATATTGCCTAACAGTAATTATAGTAGTTTGATGTGTTGTAGTTCTACATTTTAAGGCTAGAAAGCTGGATTTGTTGTTATGTAGCTTTTAATCTTCCTAAAGTAACATCCCCTCCCTTTAAATACACAGTGAATTTACTCATCTGAGAAGTGAACATAGTTTCATGGAAAGTGGAAGGCATCAAGATTGTGTGTGTGCAGTGGAGCAGTGTTTGCACACACATATACACATACACAAACCAGGCATGGACACAACTAAAAGCTAAATTTGAAGGGTTTAAATTCCACTTTTGGTATACAAACAGGATTAGCAGGACAGAATGTTGTCCCATGTTCATTATAATGTTAATTTGAAAAGTTAGGGGAAGTTTATAGTGCGGGTGGGCTGGAAATGGAAGAGATTTGGGGTTGTCCTGACATTTTCTAGTAGTTTTTTGGCTTCCCTAAAAGTTCTCCTTTCTGCCCACAAATATTTTTGTCCAAACCAAAGTTCAACTCCTTCCGAGGAATGGAGTTACTGACATTGTTCATAATTTCGTGTCTTCTTGTGTCATGACAACAGCATTAGTAGCTGCCTACATAGCATGATTGTATATATGCTGTCTGCAATACATTTCTCTCTATTTTTATCAGCACATTGGCTTTAGCTGTTGCATTTGAGGCTGTTTTAGTTCCATAGACCCTCCCTAGCAACTCTAACTATATAGGGTTGGAGTGAATCATTAAACCTGATCCAAAGAACTGTTTATGTTAACTGAACTATTGAATTAGCGGTGGATCTTTTTTTTTGTTTTTTTGAGAAATTAGAACTGTAGGAGGTTGTATCGGTACAGCAGAAAAAAGTAATGCATAATTTTAGTCCAGTAAAGATGATTTACAGTGAAGTAGTTTATCCACTGCATTCTGGAAATAAGCAGTATTTTAATACTGAAAAATATGAAACTACCTTGCTGTAAATGCATCCATGCTACAGGGTAAATCCTTGAACAGAACTTGTGGAACTTTGGCTAATCTCCCCTATGAAAGAATCCATTTGCTAGCTATTACACTACTTCCAAAAGGAGTTCTCATTACATTTCATGCTACATGCTATGTATTTACGTTACTTAATACATCTCCTCAAATTTATTCTTTATCACTAGGGTAATTTCAATGCAATACTATGTTAACTCTTTTAATCTACCCTAGAATATATTACTATATAAATATATCAAGTAAATGTTTCCACCACCTTCTTGTTCACTGAATCTTTTACTGCACACTCTAGTCCTTTCCACTATGTAAGTTCTATGGCAGCTGGCTTTTACATTTTAATGTTTGAAAAGAAAGAGAATCACAACAGCACTAAGGAGATAATTTTTCATTTCTCTGAAATCCTCTAGAGACATAACCAATCATGTGAAAATTTGCTTTTCTTAATTAATTGGGTTTTGTGACTAGTCAAGTGCAGTAGCAATAATCTACTAGCTCTTCAGGTATACAGAATCTCACAGAGAAAAAGAGGCAGACCTGGGTTTCTTCAATCAAAGCAGACAGCAGTATTTTACACTTGATCTTTTCTTAAATAGGAACTTTTTAGAACTTGTTTATGCATTCCAGAGTATAAGAGTGCAAACCTATTATCTTCACAAGTTGTATTTAATGAGTAATGTCTGTCATGAGATGAAACAGCTGCTGGTTTTTAGAAGTTGCGGGGCAGGGTTTAACACTAAAATGCACGTATTTCTGCTTCAGCTTATATTCCTTGCCTGGCTTGGCAAAAAGCATCTACAATCTAATAGCAGCCTGTAAGTGCTTTAAGGGCAGCTATGGAGTTGATGAAACCATATTCTTATCGGTGTTGGCAGGTGATCTCAGCATTGCCCTAGGGCAACTCAAACAGTACTCAGTACCTACATTTAGGCACAGAACTGAAGCCTCGATTCCCTTTGGATGTGATAGGCATTGACACACACATAATCCATAGTTTGAGGGAAATGGTTATCCCCCTCTACTCAGCACTTGTTATACCACATCTGGAATGCTGCCTCTGGTTGTGGAGCCCCTGCACAGGAAAGGTGTTGATGAGCTTGAGCAAGCCCAGCACAACCTGTGAAGATGACCCGAAGGCTGAAAGGTGTAACCTGGAGGGGGAGGCTGAGTGAGCTGGGCTTGTGCTCTGCACCAGGGCGGTGCAGCAATAAAAGGTGTGGTAAAATAGTGGTTTTCGTAACATAGGGTAAAACCAAAATTATAGGCAATGAGGAGATATTAGGTCCCTTCCCATGGTGGGAACCCTGCTTTTGTGCAGCATCAGACAGACATCAGATGGCTATTCCTCCAGCACACTGCACAGATGCCATCTGTAGAGGGGTTCCTCCTTCCTCCCACAGTGGCCTTTTATTTTGTGTAGCAAAAAATCACATATCCTCTCCTGAGAAGCTGGGACGTCATCTCTGTCATAATATCCACCAGTGCCAGAACAGGCTTTAAGTACAAGGCTCAGTACAGCAGACATGTCCTGTTCAAGATCACCAACTTCTCGAATACCACATTTTCTGCAGTGCTTCCAATAATACAGCTTGCTCAGCCTAGAGGAGCAATGGCTTCAGGGTGCCTAGCAGTGCCCCTGGTACCTACAGGAAGGCTGGCATGAAGTCCAAGCCAGGCTCTTGCACTAGTGGTCATGGCAGAAGAATGAGAGAAGGTGGTCAGAATCAGGGGAGGGTGTGTTGGCACGTAAGGAAAGCTTTTTCACAGTGAAAATAAGTAAGAGTTTGCAACCGATTACCCAGGGAGGTTTTGGGGCCTAAGCTCTTGGAGGTTTTCAAAACCTGACTGGACAAACCCTAAGTCAACCGGTCTGGATTCAGTGTTGTCCCTGCCTTGAGCAGCTGTGTGATTCTGTAACTCTAAGCAGACATCTAAATGTAAGTGTTAATCTGTGAGCTGAAACCCTCCCTATTAGCTAACCAACAAGCTTTAGATGAGAACCCACACTGAGAAATTAAGCAGAAGTTAATTAGAATGTGCCTTCGCACACTATTGAAAGTAAATAATTTAGGAAAAGGATTTAACTTGGACAGATATGGTTTGGAATGAAGCAAAGCTGGTCAACAGGAAAAGGACATGACTGGAGTAAAAGAACAGCTAAGACTCTTTAAATATTTTCATCTGTAACCCTGTTTTTCTTTTCTGAGTCAGTTACATTCCCAGAGTGGATTCAATTTCAATATAACATTGTCCTGAATGTCTGCTAATGTGGATGAAAAAGATGGAAAGGGTGCAGTTCAAAGGTATGAAACCATTAACATATATTGAACTGATTATATGCAAGATGGAGTAGAATCTTACATCACTAGGACAACTTCTGCAAGGAGGCCCGCCTCCCTTTTTATAAACATGGCAAAGGCCAGTCATTACACAGTGTGCTTCCCTTTAACCTGTGTCCACACGCTGAGCCTGACACCTATTATAGCGTGTCTGCTGCCCAGACACTGTTGTGGGTACGTGTGTAGGCCTAGGAAGAGTTGCATGTTCCCAGGGATCTTGTTGAACTATTCTAGGTGTAGGTGATAAAACACATTTGCCTGAAATAATATGTCTACCCATACATCATGCCTTGCAAAAATTTTACAAACGTATGCTTCTGGTACTAAATTCTGGTTAGTCTTCCAACAGTACCCCAGAAGTGACTTGTGTTGTGTATTTTGGTCCTTTTACATATAATTCATATATAATCTTTCAGATCATGAAATATAAATTTACTTTTATCTTCCTTGCC
Source organism: Falco naumanni (assembly GCF_017639655.2). Taxonomy (NCBI): domain Eukaryota; kingdom Metazoa; phylum Chordata; class Aves; order Falconiformes; family Falconidae; genus Falco; species Falco naumanni. Next base: position 49,457,973 of record NC_054058.1, on the reverse strand, counting down.
TGACCCTGGGCTCAGTTTTCTGTTTAATATGTTCCTCTTTCAACTCACTTAGTCCCAGCTCTGCCTAGATGTACATGTGTAGACAGAGTAATCTGTATCCTGCTAAAAGAATAAAGATCCCACCTAGCTTTTTGTTCACTCATGGAGTGAGGATAGTCAAGATAAATGATTTTGGAGCACACACCTGAAATTTTGTCTCCATCTGAAGGCAGAACTGGAGATGAGCCAGCCTGCTCTACAGCACAGTGTTTGCCATCAGCAGAATTGCCAGGGATTCATGCTTTGTGGCCAATTCAGTTACTCTTCTACAAGTTGCTGGGTGGAGGGAGGGAGGGTGAGCGTGAAAGCAAACAAGCAAACCTGTTTGTTCCCTTATGGTCTTGCCATGCTGTTTCCCACTAATTGAGATAGATTCCAAATGGGGGTTCGGGGTAAACTAAAAGGAAACGACCTCAGGAATGCAAGTTTCCTGCAAACAGGCTTCCATTTAGGAAAAAAAATGATCAGGTGTAATTACATTAAGTTGTTGTGATTCATACTCTTTGCAACATGTTCTTAGAGAAAAGCCATTGTAGGCTCAGGCAGCTGCAGCAGCGTTGAGCCAGATCTGGATTATGGATACCTATGTCTGCTGGTGGTGGCAAAGCTTCCTGAGATTGTTCAGCTTGTCTGTTGTCTGTTCTCATAGTCTCACCCTTGCTTGAAGTATTAACATCGGTCCCATGGTGGGAAAGAGGGAGAGGAAAGAGATCATGCTGTTTTTATACACTGTTGAAGTCTACCTCATCATCTTGTTTATGAATTTCACCCTTCCCCTGTCTGTTGACACTTAAAAACATTTACTGCCAAAGAGATGGTAGTCTGTTTGTGAGATTCTTGAGCGGGTTTTATAACATATTCATGATCACAGTGATTAATCAGTGTACATGCAGTTTTATGTATTATACGTGCAGCGTGGACATAATTTAACCTTATCGGTTTCATCTTCAGAAAGACTTCGAATTACCAGTGTTCTAACTGTAACCAAAAGGATATGAGTGCTCTAGCTTCAAACAAGATTGCATACAAATATGTGTTGTCTTTCATATAAAATTAATTAACTTTATTAAATCTCTCTTTGGTGATTAAGAGGGCAGACTGAGAGAGAACAAATGAAATTAAATCAAAATTGCTGTTCTTATCTGCCACTAGCAATATGCGAAAGTCATACTGGAAGGTAAGAATAATGAAATACTTGTCATCATGGTACAACTTACTCCACAAAACCAAAAAGGATTAAGTACTGAAAAATGACCTCCCAGCCTTTAGCACTATAGTAGAGACCCTTGCAAATTGTTTCTTGTAGAGACCTTTTCCTTAGTTGGATTTCTCACTGAATTTTCACTTACTTTTCTATTAAATTCTCAGTAGACTTGCAGTCCCATTAAAAGTAATTAATTTCACATGTGTTATTTTTCATTTTTCTGAGAAAATACCTCTTAGTCTTGACCCTGTCTTGAAACAAAAATGATTATTTTGATGGCAGTTCAAATTTATTTTTTTTTTAGAATCAGGTGACTCCAAAAAAGGGAAAAAAAAATAAAAAGGCTATGGAAAAATGCATTTCTTTGTCTCTGCTGCATTTAGGATGTGGTTGTGCCCCAGGAGCCTAGAGAATTGCAGTTATGATGCGCCCTGGGCTCAGGGGCTCAACTTTCCGTCTACGTATAAAAATTCCTCCCTCTTCAGCCGAAGCGTGTACTTCTGGTCTGCGTAAAAAAAAATAAATAAAATTTGCAAGAACTCTCCTGAGTGCGATCATTGTAAGTATGATTTTGGCCACAGCTATTTACAAGACAGAAGTGAGTAATTGAATTACGCTGAGCCTCTGAAGTTTGCCTTTTATTTATGTGTTTCCCCCAGTTGCGTGGCTCGGTCTGCCGTTGGCTGCAGTCCCTGCAGCCTACCCGAGGGCTCTGCAGTTACGTAAGGCTCTGTCTGCTGGGAGCCTATATAAAGCCTTTCTGCATGCCAGCAAGAGACAGAATTTTATCAGGATCCAGGTCCCACTGCTTTAGTTCGCACAAGCAGGAGGAGATTTTCTGGTAGATTGAAACCTGAGGCTGGTTTGTTTGCCAGCCAGTACTTCACAGCTGTCAACCTGAGTTACAAGTAGCAGTTACTGTAAGTAGCTTCTGTGCATTATGAAGAATTTTTCATTTCCTATGCAGGATAACACACATCAGACCGAGAGTTCTTCTCCTCACAGATTCCTGACTTTGACAAATCAGTCAGATCCTGTTGGAAGACCAGAGAGAGATGAGCGATTAGCTCAAGTAGAGATTGCTGTGCTGGGGGCCATATTTCTGACAGCGTCTGTGGGCAATTTTATTCTCATACTGGTGCTGTGGCGAAGAAGAAAGAAGCTTTCTAGGATGTATGTGTTCATGCTTCACCTCAGCATTGCTGACTTAGTGGTAGCCTTTTTTCAAGTGCTGCCTCAGCTTTTATGGGATATTACAGATGTTTTCATAGGGCCAGATTTCTTGTGCAGAATTATCAAGTATCTACAATTGCTAGGCATGTTTGCCTCCACGTATATGATAGTGGTCATGACAGTGGACAGATATCAAGCGGTTTGCTACCCTATGGTCACTTTCCAGAAGAAGAGAGCTCTCTGGAACATCCCCATTTGCACCAGCTGGTCTATATCACTGATTCTTAGCCTACCACAGGTATTTATCTTTTCTAAGACTGAAATATCTCCAGGTGTCTTTGAATGTTGGGGTGAATTTATTCAGCCATGGGGCCCAAGGGCATACGTGACTTGGATTTTTGTAGTTATATTCTTCATTCCCTCAGCCATCCTTATCATGTGCCAGGTTAAGATTTGCAAAATAATCAAAAGAAATATATATGTGAAAAACCAGAACGAATATGAAGTAACAAATCAGAAGCAAGTCCTGCCATCCCGAGCAAGCAGTGTGAACTGTATTTCAAAGGCTATGATCAAGACTGTAAAAATGACAGTGGTGACAGTTGTTGCGTATGTTCTCTGTTGGTCACCTTTCTTCATTGCACAGCTGTGGTCTGTGTGGTTCCCCAGTGTCATGACTGAAGGTAAGATACTCTCCATCCTCATTCATAACTTCATATCAGGCTAGCATATTGCTGTATTGCTTTATATTTGTAAAAGTTACATGTGATCATTTGAGCATGATTAAAAAAGAAATTCCTGGATTTATTATCTACTGTATTTAATTAGGTACCGAGAACTTGATGTGTTGTGTGAGCAACACACACATACAAGTGTGTATTTCGTGTGTGTGTTTTGAGTGATTAATGATTTAAAGATTAACTACCAACAGTGAAAAGTATCACCTGATCCAGCAAGGGTTCAGACTTTTAGAAGTTTTAGATATTATAGCAGCAGTATTTTTGTTCTTAAGGTGAAAAGGAGTAATTAACTGTTGAAAGTATTACAAGAAATATTTCTTATTTACTGGGTGGGACAGTGATATTATAAGACATCTGATTATTTTTTGAATATCAAAATCATGTTGATGAAATATCTGTAATACACTATGAAACAATTAGAAGTTGTGAAACAGCCATTTATAAAGCAAAAAAGCATGCCTGAGAGAGGTATCAAAGAATGCCATGTTGTAAACAAGATGAATCTTGTCAAACTTCTGAACTCAAAGATATAAAGCAAAGGGGAAAATATGGTAATAGCTCTGTCTGATGAAAAAAATATCTTCTGATCTTTAAGAATTCTTCCTGTCAGTGTGAATTTGAGTCTTAATCTACATACATTTATATCTATCTATCTATCTGTATTTATCTGTATCTGTATAGCAGGTTAGTAATTGCTTTCAAATGTAATGGAGCTACATCAAAAAAGAGCTATATGGAACCATTTAACTCTGAAATGCATACAATACAGTGTGCTTCATACCTTCAACAGTACAAACTGCATTGAATAAATGGGAATTTCCTACTATTTAATTAATATATGAACAGGCACACCAGAAAGCATCAGACTGTGAAAATGTTACTTAGTTATATGAGTGTTTTATTTACTGTTATTGCTTTAACTATTTAATTTTAGGTTCGGCATTCACCATTATCATGCTCCTCGGCAATTTAAATAGTTGCACCAACCCGTGGATTTACATGTATTTTTGCGGCCACATTCCGTATTGCAAAAATAAGCAGCTGGAGAACACCTCGGCTCAAGAGGAATCAATGATCACAGGGAGCATTCAACTCATAGACAGAGACCCTGAGGAAAACAGTACTTCTGCATAAATATTGGATGTTTTTTGTTGTTTTGTTACATTTGCTATGTTCACAAGACATATTGATATTTTACCACCGTCCCTCATTTTACGGATAAAGAAGCTGGAAAATTATCTTTTGTTGTATAAATATATTTCTGTGCAGTTCTGTAGCATATACAGAAAGTTTCTGTGTTGTGCAAGCCTGACTCAGTGCTTCCATCACCACTGTGTTATCAGAATGAATTCTTGTAAAGACTGGCAAAGATACATGAAAGTATCAGAAATATTTTGTGTCCTAAAATACTTTCTCTTTTGTGATTCTGGATTTCTAACCAGTAAAATTTTACAACTAACTGGTCCTTCAAATTGAAACATAATTGGAAAGAAGTCTGGCATGATTAGACTTGAATATGTTTTTAAATTGAACCATGAATTGTTTGTCATTCTGATGTAACTGGGGGACGGTCTGGCAAATCTTGAGAAGGCAGCAGAAGGTCAGAAAAATACTTTGCCAGCTATTATTAACACCTATTTTAAATTAACTCCTTATATACATTTATAAAATGCCAAGCAGCTTAATACAATTAAAAAAAATATATTCAGTGTGCTTGAGACACTGCACACCTACTTTGGTTTCAGATGCCATTGTGGATCACAGGTGTCGGCAGCATAGTAGCAGTCCAGGTTTGTGGCTTCACACTGTGGGATTTGATCTTCCATGCATTCCATGATGTGCAAGCAGTCACCTGAAACCCCACATAGATACACAAATGTACACATACTTTAAATAAAAATGGTTGCTAAGAGCATACATTTTCATTTGGTATTCAGACCTATTTGTTTCGGTGTGCAATTTATTGACAGAGTGTGCATAGAACCCCTTCAGGCTCAAATTCCATTATTTCCCCTTCGTGGTAAAAATAAATCTGCATATCTTTATCTCAAAATGCCATTTTCTTGTTAGTTTGTGGGTGTTTTATGCAGGTACCTATTTATTCCCCTTTCAGTGTCTGCAATCTAATCAGAGGAGTATGGAAGGAATATCAGCAAGGCTTTTTCAGGTGAGAATAGAGCTACATTCACAGAGATTCTTCATGATACTTGCACACCATCTGCCTACATTATACTATGTTTCATCAGTGCTCTTCACATTTCATTTTTATAAGTGCTAGCAATCTCAAATTTCAGTGGAAAAGCTATAAAAGCGGGGGGTGGGGGTTGACAGTCTTTAAATTGTACTCAAAGAAATATCGATTTAAACTAAATACTTATTGGATTGTGAGAAATGCTGCTGCACAATGAATAGTTACACTTCAGGTTAATGTCTGCTGATAATGACTGATTATTCTATGATTTCTATTCCCTGCATATTTAGACCAGATAGAGGTATGAACCAAATATTGCTGTTCTTATGATGGGGAAAGCTAGTGTCCCAGTCCAGCTGGCAAGAAGAACAGGTCTCCAGCAAGTAGGAAGAGGAAGAAGGTGGATGAAGACAGTACCAGAGCCAGATAGGAATGGAAAGAGTCTTTATGTCATTTCATATTATAATTGCAATTGATAATTTTTTCTTGCTGTTTTTTGTCCCCTTCTCTTTAATTAATAGTTGTTAATTCTACCACACAACATGTTCCCTGTTAGAGCAATTCTGTAACTGTCAGCGTCCTTGTCTGGGGTATGAACATCCAAGATACAATCCATACTATTGATAGGATATTTGTTATATTCAGCCATTGATTTTCTAAGACTTTAAGTCAAGTTAGCTCTCAGCTTCTCCTTTATGACTTAATCCAGTGGTTAGTGATGGGCATTTAGTTTTTCTACTTCCTTTGCAGTTAGTTACGTAGTAGAATATTCAATGTTCAAAGGAAATGTAAATAGAAATGCTTTGAGGAATCACCTGTGTCATTGTACTACTGGATTTGCAGCAAAACACACTGAAAGCCTCAAAAGTTATAATTTGCAAGGAAAAGAGGCATTTAAATTGTGTGCAAATATTCATTCAGATTCAGAACTGAT